>NC_086320.1:224149225-224301725 GCF_036172605.1 Pelobates fuscus
AAGACTGAGTTTGTGTTCTTTCTGCCCTATGTGGACCCCTGATACTGTCGTGTTCTATTCTATTTGGGTCTCCAAGAGCTAGAGTGCCAAAACATAAAGAAGAGGGGAGAGGAGGCGACCCTGTTGCATCCTGTTTGTTATGGCAAAGGACTCTGAGACAAAGCCTCCATAAAGCACTTTGGCTGTAGACATGTTGTAGAGCACTCAAACTGCAGAGAGGAAGGGGTATACATGGTATATATAAATGTATACTTCCTTTTCCTTAACATCGCTTCAAGGAAATTCCAGCTCAGGCTGTCAAATGCCTTTTCCGCGTCTAAGGAAAGCACGAGCCCCGTTGTCCCTTGTTTCTTCATGGAATGCATAATGTCCAGCACCCTCCTCGTGTTGTCTGTCCCTTGTCTACCTTTCACAAAGCCGGACTGGTTAGGGCGTATTAGCGTTTTGAATGTTTAAATGTTGACAAAAGAGTTTCAGTTGAAACATTCCATATATTGTTTAAAGAAAGAAACTCTTTTGGGCCATGAGGTCAAGTTGATCTCTATTTTCTTTTAACAACAGAATAGATTCGTCCATCCTCCATTGAAGTCTAAATTTGTACTCTGTTATTTTCAATCACAACCTAAATAGGAGCATGATCACTCCATGTAATGGAACCTATTTGAGAAGTGGCAAAATTCCTCAGATTTATTGAATCCGTTTATAAGCAATCTATTCTTGAGTAACTGTTATAGATTTTAGAGAAAAAAGTTAAGTCTTTTACTCTGGTGTGTTTCACCCTCCATATATCAAAAAGATTATGTGTGTGCGTAAGTTGTCTTGTATCCATTCACATCTTCTCCTATTGACTTTCTTCAATATATTTGATCTTTCTCCTTTCCTGTCCCAATTATCTAGTACAGTATTCCAGTCACCCCCAATAAGTAAAATTCCATTTTTAATTGTATCTATTTTTTTTTTTCTCCAAAGTCTTTCGTAAAAACCCTGTGTTTATACGTTTTGGGACTTGTACATTGGCAAAAGTATAAATTATGTCATTACATTTGCAAACTGCAAATAGATATCGACCTGATAGGTCCCTTTCTATGTGAATTAGTTTGAATTTAATCTTAGCGGAACATAAAATAGCGACACCTCTTCTTTTTTTTTTTTTGTGTTTGTTGGGTAAGTTTGCATTTAGTACTGCTGGAAAACCTGATTCCATAATTCTTCACAATTACTCTTCCATTGTGTTTCCTGGATAAAACATATCTTCTAGTAGCATTCTATATAATAGGCTGCTTTTTATTAGGGTATTTAATCCCTTAGCATTAATTGACATGCTTAGTCCTATTGTTTGAATTATCTAGGTTGATCCAGTTAGTTTTAACATCTAATAAAATAGCTCTGACCCTCCAAGGTGTCTCCATTACAAGAATTGGAAAATAAATAATACAAAACAGAACTGAATCCCAAATAAAAACAAACATATATACATATAAATATACAAAACACCACCTTTAGTGCATTACCTATTAGGCGGTTGTCCTGAAATTATCACCCAGTAACAAAAAAGAAATCCAAATTCTGTAAAAAGCTATCGCTTGAGGCGGTAGCACCGAGAGTGATATATTATCACAATTTTGTTGGTTGTTAATCCAAATTGTAATGTTCCACAATATATTAAGGACAAGAAAAGATACCTTATTCTAGTTAGTAAGTAATATAAAAAAAAAAATAATAATTTTGACTAAAGTAACCAGTATTTTCAAACTTGGAAAAACATCATAATTATTGCGAGTTAGTTGACTTCAGACGATCATGTTAAAGATTAGAAGTAAGGTTATAATTAAAGTGTACCACCCTTTAAGTTTCAAACAAATTGGGATGTTAGAATTAGCCTTAGTGAAAATAGTGCTTAAAGGGAAATCAAACATTAAAAAATTTATATTCACAAAGAATATTTTTAAACTTAAGTAACAAATATTTTCTATACACATTCATAGAGACAAGTTTAATAATGCAACTAAACTTTTGATGATATCTCTTAGTAATAGTTTAAGTGCAGCAATATCAAAATGAAACATTAAGGCCTTCTATCTTTAATTCCTTGCATTTAAATAAACGTGAGTGTACTATACGAGGTTTATATTGTATTAAGTTTGTATATTATTATAATCCTATTGTGATTTTTAATGTGACTTTATTAATAAATCCGCTAAATTTATCCCAGCATAATTATTGTGCCTAAAGACTATACTGTTAAAGATTAAAATAAGTTATAATTAAGATAAACCACCCTTTGAATTTCAAACATTGGAATATTAAAATTAGCTTCAATGAAAATAGTGTTTAAAGTGTAATAATAAAAAAAAAAGTACTATGATAATCGCAAGTTTTGCGGGGGATAACGGGCACATAGAAGGTCCACAAACCTTACTTACCATACAGCAACCGACATGGGCCGAAAAAATAAAAAAACGAAAGCTGATAAGGACTTTCCAAGCCGAGATATCGGTGAACTGTTCCGCAATAAGCAGCAGGCCGCGTGGGACAAGATGGCCGCCCGGAGGAAGGGGCTGCCGCTAATCTACGTGCAGGCCCCGGGCACAAGAAGCGGGATGACGGGGAACCTGTTACTGCCACTATGCTGAGGGCGATGCTTGCTGAGCTGCGCGCTAATATTGCAGGAGACATGGCCCACTTCCAAAAGGCGGTGGACACCGTGACGACTAAAATTGCCCAACTGGAGGCAGCGCACAGCACCCATGACTCCAGACTATCTACAGTGGAGAAGAGGGTGGAAGAGCTTGAACAGCTACATGCCACTACAACGGGCAGACTGGACACGCTTGAAGATGTGAGGAGACGGTATAACCTCAAGCTCAGAGGTGTGCCGGAATCTGTGGGGGTCTCCGACTTACCTCACTTTCTTCGGAGGTTCATTGCGGCCTACATGCCGCCTAAACAAGCAAAGGCGGTAAAACTCGATGGTATGTTTCGGATCCCGGTACCAAAAAATGCTCCACCTTCTACAACTCCGAACCTCATAGTTCGTTTCCAGTCGCTGCAGGACAGGGCCCTGCTCCTCGCAGCAGTAAGGGGGAAGAATCAGATAATATTTGAAGACGCCACGCTGCAGATCTTCCCAGACCTCACCAGGAACACACTAGCCTGGCGCCGCTCCCTGCGCCCTCACCTGCAGCTTATGTGGGCAAAGGACATTACCTACCGCTGGGGCATGCCGAGGACTCTCCTTTTTCAGGTACAGGGGGAATCATACCGGGTGAGCACCCTGCAAGAACTTGGAGAACAACTGAACAGGCTTGGATTTCCCTCCCCGACAGCTACTTCTGGGTCTGGACTGGCTCGTATTGACCCGGCTAGAATCCGGGAGTTCGTACCCCGCGCTGCCCGGGTCACCCCAAAACCCGGACCTGCGACCTGACTGCATAATCTGAGGCCGTCCCAACAGCAGCCTGCATGGGCTTTACAACCCCTTAGCATACCGGGACTTGCCTAATGATACCATCCTAATGGATTTTCCTGCCTAGTATTATTACCACCGTATGGCCTTTTATTTTCTTAACCTTTTTGATTAATTTACTGTTCACTTGCTATGCTCTGTCACATGTACACACATACAACAACAACGACACATAGTCACATACCGGGGAGAGCTTCTCCCCCCCCCCCCCCCCCTTTCGCCTTACAAAGCTGCTTATCCAGCTCGGAACACAGACCAAACCGGCCCCCAACACGCAGATACTCTGTCTAAAGCATGACACATAATCTACTGAACCACCCCCCGCCCCCTCTCACTTATCATAACCCATAGGGACTCTTGAGCCCCCTAATCCTACCCCAACAGGGGAGAGAGGGTGACCCCATAGGTGGTGGCACCTCTTAGATCTCATCGTGACCCGCATCACCACCATAGATATGCCTTTCTGACAATAACTTTCTGTTACCATAAAAATGTTATGCTTATAGTGTCACGTATGTATCTTACTATGCGATTGTGAAGCCTGCATACGCTGTTGTGGCAACGTATGCTTTTCTTGTTATTTCTTGCACAACCAAAATAAAGAATTAAAAAAAAAAGTACATTCTATAAGGCTTACTTATTTTTATTCAAGAATACCAAGCTCTCTCTTATTAAAAAAAAATGAAAAAAAAAAAATTCTTGGGGGTCTTTCATAGTAACTGTTTTCCATTGTGAAATATTAACAGTTTTGTAGGAAAGCCTCATCTAGAAACTATCTTTTTATCACAAAGTTGTTTGGTCATTTCTTTGAAACAAGCCCTGCTCATCCTTGTGGCCAAGGAAATACAAGTACGCCCTCAAATTTCCGATTTGTCAACCTGGAGTTGACTCTATTTCTCAAAAACATGTCTTTTATTGATCCGTTTAAGAATCTGGCCATAACATCTCTCGTGCTATTGTCAGTTGGTTTACCGGCTCTGTAAATTCTATGGAATCGGTCTATAAAAAGAGGACCCCAAATGTTGTGGATATACATATTGAGAAATAAAATATTTTATATATTCCTCTAGTTTATCTTGTTTTATCTCTTCTGGGATGCCTTTAAACCTCAAATTATTGCGGTGTAATCTATCCTCAATCCCTGTTACTTTTTGGTCAAGGTTTAAAAAAATAATAAATTAAAATGAATTTTTTATTTTTGTTGTGCTAGTAATAACATCACGCTTGTAAAGCCACGACACAAGCCTCAGAAAAACAATGGTAAACATCAGCATGGCATACAGATTTACAGCAACATTTTAGTTATAGTGAGAATAAGGGCCAGGCTAGAATATCATATTTTTATAAAATCCGAGAGTCAGAGGAGAATCTGAACTAATAAGACTTAGCTTAGTACCTGATTGCACATGCATTTGTACACTAGGGCCATGAGATAGGCTATGTTATGTAAGCTACGATTAAACAAAGTCCCCTAGGAGGCTTTCACTAGCTTGTGTTCTAAATGTAAAAGAGTGATCAAGGGTAAACAATATTAAAAGGCATTTGGTTTGCCAGACAGGGACTAGCAACTTGCGGTGTCTGTCCACTCTTGCACAGTCCGGGAGCTCAGTTAGCCGATGCCCACCAAGGGTACAAGATAGTCTTGCAGCATGTTGCGGCATTGCAAGCCTCTAGGCCCATATGCCTTCAGATGTGATAAGTGTGCCTGCAGGGCCAGGATCCGGATCAGGACGAGCTGTAGCAGACCGCTGGTCTCTGAGCCAGTCAGGCAGGGTGATCTGGTAGCTGTGCAGAGCTTGATATCTCCGGTGGCGTCTTGTAGGAAGCCCAGGCTGTTTCTGTATCTGCGGTGCCTTGTGCTGAGATGGAGCGTGCTTCTCGGTACCCCGCCAGGATGAGGCCTACTTCATAGGCAAGGTTAGTATTACCATGCCTGGATTTGGAGGCATTCTCCTGGGTGACTTGCTGCATGGTGGCTGTGAGGCAGGTTTAAGCATTATGCTCTCCAATTAGCACCAGAAATCGTCGAAGAGGGGAATCCAGCTTGGTCAGCACACCGGGTTCAGTAGGACGGTGGGAACACGTGGCGTCCGCCATGTGTGGTATGTTGCTGAGTTGTAGGCTTGTTGACATGGCTTCGTCCTGTGCCCCCTCTAGTTCAGGCTTTCGGGGGAGGGGGAGCTGTAACGGGGCACTTGCATTTTGTAAGTTGTTGCCACACTGCACCGGGTAAGAGGATCAGCCACCTCTCCCACCCGGCACAAACTAGGCCTCATGTTGCTGAGGGTACCGCTTGTAGGTTCCAGAGTTCCTGTTGGGTTACAGACCGCTGTATCAGTTCCCAGCTAGATCGTGGGTCAGGTAGGTAATTTACTGTTGCCTAGTTTGAGCTGTATGGGGTTGAAGAGATAGTTAATTGAGAAAACATGTCTCTCCTCCATGTTAGTCAGGCCCCACACCCGTGGTAAATTTCTTTTAACTGTTTTTTCAATGTGAGATTTTGTGTTTGTAGAAGAGAAACTTCTGTTTGAATTTTCTCTAGTTTGTTAACTTGCTCTGCCATCTTTGAGTTTAATATAGATTTCTTTGATCAATTCAGATATGTTTGCTTCAGATCATTTTTAATTTTCCCATAGATCAACCATTAGTTTGCTTATGCTCTGGTTAGTAAGTACGTCTAGAGGGAGAGTTGTAGATTTGGTACTAGTAATTTCAGTTGTTAGTCCCCCTTTAGTTAAAGGGGATGAAAGGGATCTTCTTTGTGTTAGGGTTTTGTTAGAATCAGATTTAGGTGATAGACAATTATGGATTTATTCTTTTCAGGCTTTTCAGTTAGGGGGACTTTTTTAGGAGCCATAGTAAACATTCTAACTAAACACTCAAGAAAAGTTTCTAGTTTTTGGCTTCTCTTTCAATGACTCTGTCTGCTCTTTCTACCCCTATTTCTCTCAACTATACCAACCGTGTACGTAAAGAGTGTATAAAAGAAAGAGAAATAAAATGGTTACTTCCAAATTTAGACACCATGCATCAAGTTTACATCCAAAATGGATTTAATAAATATAGAACAGTAGTATTATAACCAATTATAAATTGCCCTGAAAACGTTTGATTGGGATATTTACTATTTGTTAATATTTATGTTTAAATTTAAAAATACTGTTTTCCTTCTATTCTGTAATATTATACAAACCCCTCCTTTTCAGTTAAAAACTTTAACTTACAACTTTGTCTTATATAATAGTTTACATTTATTACGTATATATATATATAATTCACCGCATATGCCCGAGCCTTGACTTTTGTATGAATGGAAAAAACAATAAAAAGGACGTATCAATTGGAACTAGGCCTGATGGTTTTTGTTTTGTTTTTTTTACCCCTTATTTTAACTATTAAGTAAAATACAATAGTAGTATAGGTAAAAAAAAAATGCATTTTAAAAAATAATTTTTCAACAGTAAACCTAGTGTCAATAAATGTTTCCCCCCCCCCTAAATAGTGTTAAATGAGCATTAGAAGTACCTGTTTTTATCGTTACTTTGTTCATATTTTCTGCCCCTCTTCTGATTTCATGTCATATCTCCCTGCTTCCTGTATTTCTGCCAGACTGTCATTGGGAATCAGTAATGACACACCTTACTGGGAGTGCCTGTGCATTTTGGTTAATTGTCATTTTTGTTTTTTTCTCTTTAACCAGCTGCATCTATGGTTCGAGCAGAAAACACAAGTTTTGGAGTTTTTGGTAAGTTTTTAATCTTTTGGTTTTATTTATTTTGTTGTTCTGTTAACATTGTTTCTTGCATAGCAAGCATGTTGAAAACGGGTCCTAGCAAAGGTATACTTTTGACCCTAATCATGTTCCAAATTCTTGCATTTGTAATCACACCAGACTGACTGACTTTGTCGAATCCAAGTCTCTGCTTGACCCCCTTCAGTCTGGATTTCACGCTGGTGATTCTGTCGAAACGGCTGTGACCAAAGTATCCAACGATTTAATTGCTGCTAAATCTCGCGGCCATTACATCCTAATTCTCCTTGATCTTTCTGCTGCCTTTGACACTGTTGATCATCAACCGCTTCTTCGCATTCTCCGTAATTTTGGTCTACGGGATATTGCTCTCTCCTGGTGCTCCTCCTACCTCTCCCAGCGCTCTTTCAGTGTTCCTTTCTCTGACTTTACCTCCCCCCTCCCCCCCTAACCACTATCTGTCGCGCCGCCCAAGGTTCTGTCCTTGGTCCCCTACTGTTCTATATCTATACTGCCTCCCTTGGTAAACTCATCAGCTCCTTTGGCTTCCGTTATCATTTCTATGCGGATGACACGCAAATCTACCTGTCCTCTCCTGATATCTCTCCTCACATCTTGACTCAGGTCTCTGACTGCCTCTCTTCGATTTCCAACTGGATGACTGCTCACTTCCTTAAACTCAACCTGTCCTAAACAGAACTTCTGGTCTTTCCTCCCTCAAGTGTTACTACTCCAGTGTCTGTCTCCCTTCAAGTCAACAGCGCTACCATCACCTCTACCTCAAAGGGTGTTCTTTTTGACTCCAACCTCTCCTTCACCCCTCATGTCCAATCAATCGCCAAATCCTGTCGCTTCCATCTCAAATACACGCATTCGCCCCTATTTAACCCCAGATTTAAGGTGTTGGTCCATGCTCTTGTTCTCTCTCGCCTGGACTACTGCAATACCCTTCTCAGTGGTCTTACGTGTTCCTAGATTGCACCCCTGTAATCTATAATGAATGCTCATTTTCCTGTCCGCTCGTACCTCCCACGCCTCCCCGCTCTGTCAGTCCCTGCTTTGGCTTCCAGTTAGATATTGGGCTCAATTTAAAATTCTGGTGCTTGCTTACAAGTCCCTACATAATGCTGCTCCAACCTACCTATCCTCCCTAATACATAAGTATGCCCTGCTGAGGCCCCTACACTCTTCCAAAGACCTACGTATATCCTCTGTCCGTACACCCACCTCTAATGCTCACCTCCAAGATTTCTCCAGGGCTGCACCTCTCCTGTGGAACTCCCTTCTCCGTAAGACTTTCACCCATTCTCCACTCATTCAAAAAATCATTGAAAACTCACTTCTTTAAGAAAGCATATCAATTAAACTGTTTGCAGGTTTTTATCCCCCGTCCCCCATGACTCCTCTCCTGCAACTGTCAAAAATTACTACTGAGCTCTCAATCAATACTTTTCTAACAACCTACTTCATACCCCTACTTTTACCCTTTGTGTCACTATACACCACTCCCTCTAGAATGTAAGCTCATTGAGCAGGGCCCTCCACCTCTCTGTTCCTGTACGTCCAGTTGTCTGGTTACAAATACATGTCTGTTAGTCCACCTATTGTACAGCGCTACAGAATGTGATGGCGCTATATAAATAATAAAATAATAATGCAATGGCATTTCTTCGCCCCCTCTCTCAATTGCAGGGTTCTATGGGACTAACCGTGCAAAATACTCAGGACATTTCATGCTGGCAAAATGTCTTTAAAGGACCACTCTAGGCACCCAGACCACTTCAGCTTAATGAAGTGGTCTGGGTGCCAGGTCCAGCTAGGGTTAACTAATTGTTTTATAAACCTAGCAGTTTCAGAGAAACTGCTATGTTTATCAATTAGTTAAGCCTTCCCCCTAATCCTCTAGTGGCTGTCTCACTGACAGCCGCTAGAGGCGCTTGCGTGATTCTCACTGTGAAAATCACAGTGAGAGCACGCAAGCGTCCATAGGAAAGCATTATAAATGCTTTCCTATGTGACCAGCTGAATGCGCGCGCAGCTCTTGCCGCGCGTGCGCATTCAGCCGACGGGGAGGAACGGAGGCGGAGAGGAGGAGGAGAGCTCCCCGCCCAGCGCTGGAAAAAGGTAAGTTTTTACCCCTTTCCCCTTTCCAGAGCCGGGCGGGAGTGGGTCCCTGAGGGTGGGGGCACCCTCAGGGCACTCTAGTGCCAGGAAAACGAGTATGCTTTCCTGGCACTAGAGTGGTCCTTTAAGAACAACATTGTCATTGTAGCAAAGTCAAAAATGGATTCCTTAAAACGTTAAACCAGTATTCTTATTCAAACCTGTCTTTAGGCCAGATTGAACTTTCAAGATGCCACAATTTGAGTTGTGAAAATGACTGACTGAGCCACCTGTATATTAATAGTTCAAATGTTGCCAACCCAGCAGCAACTCCTACTCCCCAAGGTGTCTCTGAGCACCTGAGGCAATTTAGCAAAATAAATAAATACATAAATTCCCCTAAATGGACATTATAGTCACCCAAACAACTTTAGTTTAATGAAGCAGTTTTGGTGTATAGATAATGCCTCTGAAGTTTCACTTGCTCAATTCACTGCCATTTAGGAGTTAAATCACTTTTTTTCCTGTTTATGCAGCCCTAGCCACACCTCCCCTGGCTGTGACTGACACAGCCTGCATGAAAACAAAATGGTTTTATTTTCAACCAGATGTAACTTACTTTAAAAGTTTTTGTCTCCTGCTCTACAATTTGTACTTTAACTACATACAATAGGCTTTTATAGGGTCTAGCAAGCGATTGACAGAGCAGGAGATAAGACATTTTAAATGAAACTGAATTTGCAGTAAAAGAAGTACAGTGGGACATTGGTTTACGAGTTTAATGCGTTCTCCTGGACGTTTCTTATGGCGGAAAATTTGTAAATTTGGTTTCCCATAGGAATGCATTGAAAACCGATAAATGGATAAATGGATAAATGGTTCTGGAGGTCAGAAAAAAGTCAAAATGAGCTGGCATGGAAACCAACCCACAATGCAGAACACACAATAAAAGGCATGCAAACGATGAAGCTCAGCCCCCTACCTTTCCACAGCTTGAGAAATGCACCAAAAAGTCCCCAAATAACTGCAAACAATTTCCAGAATGGCTCCGAAACTCAATGCAAAAGCCGCTCCAACACCACCACACTTAACATGGCGAGGCTCCAGCATGCAGGGGGCTGTGCTATAAACCTCCCAGGTGCAATGCATCTTGGGGAAATGTGCTTTGTATTGCGAAAAAAATTTGTAAACCGAGGCATTATTTTCAATGGATTTTCATTTGTAAACCGAAAATTTTGTTAACCGAGGCGTTTGTAAACATTAGATGACTCTTTACAGGAAGTGTTTAGGAAGGCTGTATAAGTCAAATGCAGGAAAGTGTGTTGAAGCCTGCATAAACATAGTGATTTAACTCCTAAATGACAGAGAATTGAGCAATGCGCCTGCTGTGGCATGATCTATACACTATAACTGATTCATTACGCTCTTTTTTGTTTTGGTGACTATAGTGTCCCTTTATATGCTGTGGTGTATGTAGCAAATGGTGATACAGTTACCTTTGCTCTTCCCCTCCTGCTTTACACAATTACATAAGGCAGAGTGATGCAACAGAACATCAATCATTTTTGTTTTGACACGTCTTGACATGTGAAACTGTCTCCACTACAGGAGTATTCAGAGAGAATTTGTTATCCAGGAATTGTTCCACCCGCTGTTTCCAACAGAGTTATTTTCTAAAGTGAGAATTTAAGGTCAAAATAGCCAAGCTGAAAGTCAGCTAGATCGTATGAGGTGAACAGTGCAGTGGAACTGGAGAGTGCATTGGAAAGCATGGGATATATTTAGAGCATGCAGAGAGCATGAAAGAGTGAATTGCAAAGCAATCAACAGTTGCATGGCTGATTGGGGAAACTTGGTACTGAGCAGATCTGGAATTGGCTAGTAAGATACCTCAGTGCAAAGCACAATATATCTGAAGTTTGGACGCCTGGACATTCTGCTTATACATTTTTAGCAGAAAGTGAAATAAGAAAACAAAATACCTAACTGAGTAAGTAGGGACATTTTTAATAAAGTGTGCATAACCTTGTAACATCTCACAGTACCGTATTTTTCGCTCCATAAGACGCACCTCACCATAAGACGCACCTAGTTTTTAGAGGAAGAAACCCAGAAAAAAAATATTCTGAACAAACTGCCCCATAGTGTTTCCTACTATGGGACAGTTTGTTCAGAATATTTTTTTCTCCCCTGTCCCATAGTGTCCCCCCCTCCCATAGTCTTCTCCTCTCTCCCATAGTCATCACCCCCCCCCTCCCCATAGTCTTCATACCCCCCTCCCCATAGTCTTCATACCCCCCTCCCCATAGTCTTCATACCCCCCTCCCCATAGTCTTCATACCCCCCTCCCCATAGTCTTCATACCCCCCTCCCCATAGTCTTCATACCCCCCTCCCCATAGTCTTCATCCCCCCCTCCCCATAGTCTTCATCCCCCCTCCCCATAGTCTTCATCCCCCCTCCCCATAGTCTTCATCCCCCCTCCCCATAGTCTTCATCCCCCCCTCCCCATAGTCTTCATCCCCCCCTCCCCATAGTCTTCATCCTCCCCCTCCCCATAGTCTTCATCCTCCCCCTCCCCATAGTCTTCATCCTCCCCCTCCCCATAGTCTTCATCCTCCCCCTCCCCATAGTCTTCATCCTCCCCCTCCCCATAGTCTTCATCCTCCCCCTCCCCATAGTCTTCATCCCCCCTCCCATACTGTCCCCCTCCCCTTGTCCCATACTGTCCCCCTCCCCTTGTCCCATAATTACTTACCTGTCTTGAAGCGTGGGCCGGCAGCACAGGGTGCACCGCGGTGCTGGAACTTCAATTTCAGGTTCCGGTTTCCGGCGGGACTGAAAGGAAGTGTGCACACTGAGCTGAGTGCGCACTTCCTTTCAGTCCCGCCGGAAACCGGAACCTGGAATTGAAGTTCCAGTACCGCAGTGCGCCCTGTGCTGCCGGCCCACGCTTCAAGACAGGTAAGTAAAGCTTCATATTCGCTCCATAAGACGCACAGACATTTCCCCTCACTTTTGAGGGGAAAAAAAGTGCGTCTTATGGAGCGAAAAATACGGTAAATATTGTCTGCTCAGATTATCCAGTGTAAACCTCAACCTACATTTTTAGTAAACCGTTTGACTCTTTGAATTGATATTGCAGTTCAAATATACTTGACTATCATCAAGACTCTTCCTACAAATTAAATTTTCTACTTGCTATTAATTCTATCGGGGTTATTCACTAAAGTGAGAATTCAAAGTGAATTTTAAATTAAAGGTAAAAATAGACAAATTGGACACATTCTTGAAGTCTGCTATCCTTCCAGTTTGGCTACTTTGGCTACTTGGTCTCAAATTTGAAATTCACTTAAAATTCTCTTTGATTTCTCACTTTAGTTAATAACCCTGTAAATGTCAGACACAATTTACTAATGAATAATCGATAACTAAAAGTAGTATTAGTATTAGTAGTAGAGTTCCTAAATGCCAACTTTGATAAGCTTTTGGCCTCTGGGGCTTTTAAATAATTTTGTTTGCACACTTACAGAAAACATTTGTGATCGAATCAGAAGAAGATGAAGCACTAGTGCAGAAACTTAAAGAGGATCTGCAGGAAGCAAACAGTGTATATCGCAAATACAAGGAAGTAAGAGAAAAATATGCTTCAACTAATTGTTGGAATAAAGGGATGGGAAAGGGCTCTTTAATACAAGCATGTCAGTGCAATTTAATTTTTTTTATTTATTTTAACATTTTCTTGTTTGTTAAAGGAACATATACTCATAGTTAAAAGAAACAGCAAGTATACCGGATCTAAAAAAGAAAAGTTTCCAGGTACATTTCTTTTTTTAGCCAACATGTATTATAACTAACCGTTTCATTAGATAGCCCCTGCCTACCATTTATAATTGTGTTAAAACAGCTAGTAATATTTGATTCTCATCATACTAGTCTAATCTGATTTTGTTTTTGTTTTTTTATAAAACCAATGATACATTTATAGATACCTCCTGCAAATATACAAATTTAAAAAAAATGATGCAGCCACCAATAGGATAAAATATTCGGATAAGACATAAGATAAGAAAATTGATATGATTACTTAAATGTGTGTAAAATCAATATTAAGAGTGCATATGATTTAACCACCAGTACAAACCTGTGTCTTGCCTACATTAGTCATAGATGCGATTGGGCAACAATGATATGCACTTGTGCTTCTACCCTTAATATGATTGCCACTTGGCAGGCACTTATACATATCCCCTGAAACTGGAATACAAATGAAATGTTTAGTGAAATAAAGCCTAGTTTTTATTGGTGTAGCCTACATGTTTCAGTCCTGCCTCACCATTCTGTATTCTCCTTTCCTTTCCTTATCTTAGAGTGATAGATGTTTATCTTCTTCTCATCTGTGTGTTTACTGCATGAGTTTAAATATCCCTCTCCTTCGCCATTTGGCAGAAAGTCCTCATTGATTTAATTTTTCCCCCCTATCAAAATGTGTTTGAGCTTTGGCACTGGCACTGGTGGTTGGAGTGTGCTTTTAATGTAAACTAACCTGGGTCCAAATTACAAATGCACAGTTTGATATGTTGAAAATAGTGTCACTAAAAAGTGGGACCTCAAAAACGGTGTTAGTTTAGTTTAGAACTAACAAAAATTTTCAGGAGAGTATCAGTGCTATCCACAATTAATGTGCTTGTGTATTATATGTATTTTATTTTAGGTAAAAGGAAATCCATATGGGATGAAGAGCCTAGTACAACTCCATGTGATAAGTTTACAAAGGAAACAGAAAGCAAAGACAAAAAAACAGGAACATTTAGTTTTCCTAAAGGTACCTTACACTTTTGTTTTTGTAAATAGTAAAGT
Source organism: Pelobates fuscus (assembly GCF_036172605.1). Classification (NCBI taxonomy): domain Eukaryota; kingdom Metazoa; phylum Chordata; class Amphibia; order Anura; family Pelobatidae; genus Pelobates; species Pelobates fuscus. The sequence continues at coordinate 224,163,405 of NC_086320.1, forward strand.
GGTATTATATTATTATAAAATGCTGTAACTCACCATTTCCCTCCCATTTTTGATTTATGTATCCTCTCTCATTTTACAGGTTTTATGTTTTACTGCTGTATAAAAATAAATAAAAAGTTACAAAAAGAAAGAAAAGGGTGTAAAGATTTAACCCCTTAAATCCGGAGGACGTACTATTACGCCCTGCAGGAACCGGCTCTAAACGCCGGCGGGCGTAATAGTACGTCCTCGCCATAATGGCCGCCCACGTGGCCGGCGCTAATCGCCCGCTGCAGATCGCGGTCGGGGGGGATGCCTGGCCCCCCAGGCAACCCCCCCTGTGGCCGGTGACCGCGATCTGCAGTCTCTGATCGCAGTGACAGGCTGTCACTGCGACCAGTATTAAGCATGTGTCAGCCGATTTCAAATCGGCTGACACATGCGGCCGGCGGCTTTCCCCTTCTGCAGATCGCGGTCGGGGGACTTACCTGGCCCCCCAGGCAGTCCCCCTGGGGTCAGTGACCGCGATCTGCTAGGTCTGAGATCGCAGTGACAGGCTGTCACTGCGATCTCAGAGCGCTCTGATCGCAGTGACAGCCTGTCACTGCGATCAGTGTTACATGTGTCAGCCTATTGGCTGACACATGTAACTGGCACAGTGATCCCCCTGCAGATTGGAAGGGGGGAGTGCTTGTACCACCCAGGCACTCCCCCCTGTGGTCAATTACCCAATCTGCAGGATGTGATCACAGTGACAGGCAGTCACTGTGATCACTGATCCTGTGTGTCAGCCAGTGATGTGACATCACTGGCTGACACTGTCTCTGCCCCCTGTCCTGTAAAAAAAATAAAATATTAGTTAAAAAAAGAAATAAAAAAAATGACAGTTACAAATAAAATATACTTAGATCATATATATTATATATATATGATCTAAGTATATATATATATATATATACACATACACACACATTTACACATACACGACGTGTATTTAAATATTAATATATATATATATATATATATTAATATCAAATTACACGTAGACTGATACTGATTAAATATATATATAATTATTGTTATATATATATTTATAAATAATATAAAAAAAATAAATATGTAAATACGTAAAAAAATAAAATAAAATAAATAATTAAAAATAAAATATTAAAAAATATATAGATGTGTTTTATTTCGTTCTAACTGTATTGTGATATTAATATATATATATTTATATCAAAATACACGTAGAACGAAATAATATATATATCTATATACATAAATATATACGTATATATCACTATATATATACCTATATATAAATAAAAATATTAAAAAAAAAATATATATATATATACGTATATATACACATATGTATATATATACATATATTAATTCTACACATATATTTATGTAATAATTTTACATAATTAGGTATCCTAATTAATTACAATTAGCGGGACCTGCCTGACCACCCATGCCGAAAGTATAGGGAATTTAATTTGCTAGCACTATATTTAACCCTATAACTTTCCAAGACACCATAAAACCTGTACATGGGGGGTACTGTTTTACTCGGGAGACTTCGCTGAACACAAATATTAGTGTTTCAAAACAGTAAAATGTATTACAACCATGATATCGCCAGTAAAAGTGACGTTTTTTGCATTTTTCACGCACAAACAGCACTTACAGGGACGATATTATTGCTGCAATACTTTTTACTGTTTTGAAACACAAATATTTGTGTTCAGCGAAGTCTCCTGAGTACAACAGTACCCCTCATGTACAGGTTTTATGGTGTTTTCAAAAATTACAGCGTCAAATATAATGCTTGTGTTTAATTTTTTTCACATTAAAATTCGCCAGATTGCTTACGTTGCCTTTATGACCCTATGGTAGCCCAAGAATGAAAATTACCCCTATGATGGCATACCATTTGCAATAGTAGACAACCAAAGGTATTGCAAATGGGGTATGTCCAGTCTTTTTTTAGTAGCCACTTAGTCACAAACACTGGCCAAAATTGGCGTTTTTTGCATTTTTCACACACAAACAAATACGAACGCTAACTTTGGCCAGTGTTTGTGACCAAATGGCTACTAAAAAAGACTGGACATCGCTTATTTGCAATACCTTGGGTCGTCTACTATTGCAAATGGTATGCCATTATGGGTGTAAATTTATTTCCTGGGCTACTATACAGTCTCAAAGGCAACGTAACCAATCTGGCGAATTTCAATTTCAAATGTAACACGCTATATTTGACCCTGTAACTTCCCAAAACACCATAAAACCTGTACATAGGGGGTACTGTTTTACACGTGAGACTTTGCTGAATACAAATATGTGTATTTTATTGCAGTAAAAGCAAACAGTATTATGACATTAACAGTTAAAATGTCATGTAGAACGAAAAAAATAAAAAAAAAATCTTATTTTCTCCCATTTTTTTCATATTAAATTATGTTTCATAGCTAAATATTTGATATTAAATGAAAGCCCTGTTTCCCCTGAATAAAATGATATATAATAAGGGGGGTGCATTTAATATGAAAGAGGTGAATTACGGTTGGACAGACATATAGCGCAAATGCCAGGTTTTGTTTACGTTTTGTTTCGTTCACAACTTGTACATTTGGCTGCGGTGTTAAGGGGTTAAAGACTGTCCTCTTGTTGTTGACCTTGTTTTAACAATTTAGAAGCTATACCCCTAGAGAAACAGGAAGTACCGTATATTTTTTCCTGCATGTTTTCTTTGGGGCTGTCTGCAGCCTATTCAAGCCCTTCCATTTATCCTACGTGCAAATTTTCATTCTGTGTTGGGTAATCCTCTAATCAGAAGCTTTTTCAATTAATATTCTGGAGTCTCGAGCTGGCACACATGGTTTTCCTTATCTTCTTCATGAGATGTTATACAGCTTATTTGGAAAGGGGGAAGACAAGTGCACTCTAGCACAGTGCACCTGCCACTTCCATTAACTCTGAGCACCCTAATTATAAAAGTGGTGTTTTCTAAAGTATGGCAAGACCTAACCCCTCACTTATGTAACAAAATCACTTACCTTACTTTGTTCTATGGGACTCTTGCTGGACTCTCTGCTAGCACAAGTGCTGTTTTGGAGCACTGTTAGGAATCGATTGGAAGGTGGGGGGATGGAGTTTTGGCTGTCTAATTTGTCCGTTTTCTTTTTAATGGGATCAGCATTTTATCTATACTGTGCTTGATAAACCTTAGTATTGACCTGCACCACAAAACAACTTGTGGAAATACTATGTGTGTGTATATATAGTGCAAATAAAATTTGAGAATTATGGAAGATAATGTTTTTTTACGATGTAGTGGTTTGTGAAGTATGGCATGTTTTTTTTGCACTTCACAAGTTGCCTGTTTTTTATTTATGTTATGATCTTCATATGCTCTGATATAGGACATATATCTGTGCCTCTTTTTGTTGTTTAGGGTATCTGCTTTTATAATCTTTATTTATCATGGGTAATCACTGCTATAGAAATGTGGATGTGTTTTTTGTGCATAGATAAACTCCCTTATTAACTCAATGGCAGCAGATAGACCAAGCTTTAAAGGAGCACTATAGTCTTATGCACTATAGGCTTATTAGGTACCCCCCCTCCTCCCCCCCTCCACTGGGCTGAAGGGGTTAAAACCTCTGCGCATTTCAAAACGCCCATTGGAAAGCATTACTCAATGCTTTCTTATGGACGTCCAGCATGTCCTTAATGCAATTTTCGCATTGAGAATTGCGGAAGCTGTCAGGGAGACTGGATTAACCCTCAATGTTTCTCTGAAACTGCTATGTTTACAGCTGCAGGGTCAAAACTAGGGGGACCTGGCACCCAGACCACTTCACTGAGCTGAAGTGGTCTGGGTGCCTATAGTGGTCGTTTAAGGATCAGAAAAGGGTAAAAAAATATTTTTCATTGAACTGCAGAGACTATACCCAGAGAATAAACTGTAGTGATTATGGTGCTAAGAATTCATATGATTATAGCCAGAAAAGTTTTTAACTGCCATTAACACGACCTTTTGGGGCATGCAATAACACATTGTGGAAAAAAATTGCCATTTTAGAAAGGTATTCTTCATAATAAATATTTTATTTGTTTTGACATGTAAGGTTTGTGGGATGAAGAGAATAAATTAAGTGATAAAGAGCATTCTATGCCATCCACATCAACTTCTTCTGTCACTGATTTAACGCCAGCCTGCGATGATTTAGCTGAAGTGCCTGGAAAGGAGGATCAGACCGCGGAAAAAAAGCAGCCATCAAACGCAAATCCTCTGAAACGGCCCTGGGTTGCACGAAGGAAATGTACAGGTAGGGCTGCAAAAATCAAACACAACATGAGGATTAGTTGATTAAAACTAGTGGTGATTTAATATCTCATTACATTTAATAATCGACACGTGCAGTAGGAGGAATACCTATTTGTAAGGAAAGCCTCTTCCTTATTAACCACTGATGTTATAACATTACTTGCCGTCATGGCAATACAAAATTGTAAAGTTCATCTTTATGGTATAGTATGTAAAGCAGTTTTCATTTTAGATGGGCTAGATCCCCACTTACACGAAAAGACTCAGGTCAGCTTAAAATTTAGAATCCCCAATGTGCAATGTGCTCAAAGTAATTACTGTCACATCAAAACTGAGTGGCCAGACTTTTACAATTGGTTATACCAAATGGAACATCATTGATTAGAGGCCCACAGGGTCTGAAAAGATCCCAATCATCTAGTATCCCCACTCATTGAGATCACACCCACAGAAGGCATCAATATCTCTGTGAGTATCTGCTCAACTGAACAGGAGAAAAACAAATTTCTCTGATGCTCATAATTGTAAGTGTGTAGCTCTGTTTATACAACACAATCTGGTAATCCCATATGGATAAGAGATCCGTGGAGTATGAAAAAAGTTTGCTTTAAACACCATATTTTTTTTTAAAAGTAAAAGGATAGAATAATTCTTCCTTTAGGAGAAAACTGCCACCAAATATCATCCATCTTATTTCCATGCCATTTAGGTAATACATTAAAAATAATACCAAAAAAAGATACATACATTGTAAGATTTTCTCCTCTTAACATTTTTTTTCTTTCTCATCTAATCTTTACCTTTCAGTTTTTTTATTTGTTTTTTTTTGTTTTGTTTTTTTATTTAAAACTTTAAAGGAACACTATAGCACCTGGAAAACAAACCATATAGTGTTAAAACCACCATTTTGCCTCCCTAAATATAGCCACATGTTACTTTTATTTCTGTCTGCTGCTGCTGGCTCAGCCCCTGATCTAAAGGAGAATACAAGTGGGGCGCTTCCAAAATGTCAGTATATGGAAGGGTGAAATAGGTGTTTCCCCAACACCTTAGTAAAGACAATAACAACAACACCAGCAACAAAGTGTATAAAGACACAGAGTAGAAGTGCACCCTTCCAAAAGAATGCAGATATATAATAAATAAGTGAATACTTATATATATGTATAAATGGCAAGGATGTCTTCACAATGCCTACAAAACAGTAACATAAAACATAGTGTGTACTGTATAAACATAAGTGAGTATAAGATGGTAAATGGTTAAACTCACAAATTCTAGAGCCGTGCCAGGCTCTGTATAATAAGCCCAATAATGCCTACACAGGCTAGTGATGAATATCCATGGACCACTGGTGACAGATCACGGAAATACAGATGGAGTAGGAGCAAAGGATGAAAGTATCAAAAATTTATTGAATAAAACATAAGAAGTAAATAAAAACTTCTTGATAAAAATGATACAGAAACATACGCGTTTCGCTGATAAGTCTTTTTCAATGTCTCTGATGGTTTCCCGGTATCCTGCTGCTTAAATATCTTCTGCATTATAATGATTTTCTTCACCTGTAGATTTTCCGGTCAGGCGCGTGAGGTCTCTTCCGGTCCGCGAAGTAAACACGTCACTTCTGGTCCGCAAGATAAGACGCCATGTTCTCTAATGTGATGGACGTCTTCCACTCATGCAATGTGGTAGCCATTTTTATTGAGGGCAATATGCCCATGTAGTCTTTATATTACTATTCAGATAAAGAATGTGTTATATCACAAAATACATTTATATATTCAAAAATATGCCATATAATTAAAAACAGAAATGTGATCATATATACTCTGTAAAAAACAGAAAAACTGTTAAAAATAAAATAAGATAAGGATAAAAACAAGTGGAGATAATACATGTATATAATTGCACATAAGGATGATATTGATGCAATATAAATGTAATTTAAAGGTGTATAGTTCTTACTCAACTGATGACAAGTTAGTCAACATTAACATCATAATGACAAGATTAAATTAATAAAAAATAGCAAATACATCATATTGTATATAGATTCTTAATGTCATCTACACAAAAAACATAGTTATCACTTAATGACAAATCTGAACAAAAATTCTTACCAACAAGGAGATGGAGAAGAATGAGCACAAAGCAAGATAGAGCAAAGAAAAACAAAAAAAGCTGCAATGTATATGTAAAGAATAAAAACATGAGAATAAAGAGAATATTATAATAATAAAAATGATATATTCTAAAAAATGAATGAGTTCAAAATCCGAATTCAAACCCAAAGGTGCCAAAGTTTCTAAATCAAAAATCCATTTGCCCTGTATCTTGCTTAGCTCCTTAAAGTTGTTCTCTCCTCTCCAATCTTTTTTTTTCTTTTGGTATATAACCAAATGTCTTAGTAAGGAGGAATTACCACACTGTGATTGGCGTATCTCCTCTGTATATTGCCCATGTGTTCCCGTATACGAGTTTTAAAGGGTCTGGTGGTCATGCCTACATATTGTAGACCACACGGGCACCAGAGGAGATTCACCCCATTAGAAGAATGACAAGTTAGTACGGATTTAATTTTATATTGTTTATTAGTAGTTTTCGATGTAAAAAATTCTTGTTTTTTCTTGGGATTTTTTTTTTTTTTTTACATGCTCCACACATCAGGATAAAAACCTGGTAGTTGTGCAAAATGATTAACAGTGGATGAGGAGTTAATATGATTTTTAACTAAAATACTACATAAGTTCTTTGTGCCCCGATATACAATTGTTGGCTTTGCTTTAATTATGTCTGTGAGATCTTCATCAGTAGATAATACATGCCAATATCTATTGATAATAGATCTAATTGTATTTGCTTCATTATTATAATTTAAAATTAATAGGGGTTCCTTTTCCCCTTTACTTTCTGTGGTCTTCCTAGTTTTGTATTTCAGAACTGTATGTGCTCATTCTTCTCCATCTCCTTGTTGGTAAGAATTTTTGTTCAGATTTGTCATTACCCCTTTAGGACGGAGTCAATAGTGCACATTCTGATCAAAACATAAACAAAAACTGGAATTGGCGCTATATGTCTGTTCAACCGTAATTCACCGCTGTCACATTAAGTGCACCCACACTTATTATATATAATTTTGTTCAAGAGAAACAGGGCTTTAATTTATCATTAACTATTCATATATGGAACATAATTTATTATGAATAAAATGTAAAAAAAAAAAACGTGAGAAAATAAGATTTCTTTTTTTAAATTTGTATTTCCGTCTGACATTTTAGCTGTAAATGTCATAATACTGTTAGGTTTTACTGCAAAAAAAATGCACATATTTGTAATCAGCGATGTCTCATGAGTACAACAGTAACCCCCATTAACAGGTTTTATGGTGTTTTGGAAAGTTACAGGGTCAAATATAGAACGTTCCATTTTCAAATTGAAATTTTCCAGATTAGTAATGTTACCTTTGAGACGGTGTGGTAGCCCAGGAATGAGAATTACCCCCATAATGGCATACCATTTGAAAAAGTAGACAACCCAAGGTATTGAACGTGGGGTATGTTTAGTCTTTTTTAGTAGCCACTTAGTCACAAACACTGGCCTTTGGATAAAATATCATCGTTATAATACAATTTACACTAATATTTGAGTTCAGCGAAGTCTCCTGAGTAAAACAGTACCCCCTATGTACAGGTTTTATGGTGTCTTGGAGAGTTACAGGGGCAAATATAGTGCTTGCGAATTAAATTCTCTGCACTTTCTCCCTGTGTTGTCAGGCATGTCAATCAAATTTTAATTACTCAAATCACATAATTATGTTAAAAGATTACTTAAATATACATGTAGAATTTTAATATATATGCATTAATAGGTATTTAAATTCTACGTCTATACTAATGTAATCTTTTATGTAATTATATGTGTATGTGTGTGCATATATATATATATATATATTAATTAACAAAATACAGTTAGAATGAAATTACATATAATTTTATTTATTATTTTAATTATACGTGTGTGTGTGTGTGTGTGTGTGTGTGTGTGTGTGTGTGTGTGTGTGTATATATATATATATGTGTAACGTCATTCTAAGTTTTTTTTTAATACTAATATATGTACTTATATTAATATTAAAATACACTTTGTATGACGTTACATATATATATTGTGTGTGTGTGTGTATAAATATATACATTTTAATTTTAAACATGTTTAATTCTTTTTTTTTTTTTTTAAACTACCCACCATCAGGGGGACTGTCTGACATTTTAGACAGTCCCCCTGCTGGCAGATCCACAGCCAGCTATAGGGGCCATGTGATTGCATGGCCCCCAGGGGCCTCATTAGCCGGGGGAGGGCTGCCTGGGCTGTCAGGCATCCCTCCTGAAGAGGAATGCGGCTGAGGTGAGTACACCGGACCTCCAGGGGCTCAAAGCCGTTACAGCGTTCTATGCCGCCGTAACGGCTTTAATCCCACTTAATGCGGGACGGCATAGAACGGCGTTAAGGGGTTAAGTGAGAACTATGTTTTGTTGTGTAGATGACATTAAGAATCTATATACAATATTGTGTATTTGCTATTTTTTATTACTTTAATCTTGTCATTATGATGTTAATGTTGACTAACTTGTCATCAGTTGTGTAAGAACAATACACCTTTAAATTACATTTATATTGCATCAATATCATCCTTATGTGCAATTATATACATGTGTTATTTCCACTTGTTTTTATCCTTATCTTATTTTATTTATTAACAGTTCTTGTTGTTTTTCATTATATGGCGTATTTTGTGATATAACACATTCTTTATCTGAATAGTAATATAAATACTATAAGGGCATATTGCCCTCAATAAAAATAGCAAACCCTTCGTTTGACGAATTGCGGCCATCCGGGCCGTTCGCCAACCGAACACGGGCTCCCCAGGTGGACCACACACTTAGAAGTCGTGTGGCGCTCGTTAACCGATTGCAACATTGTTGCAATCGGTAATTAAAGGCTCTCCTAGGTGGCCGTCGTTCGACTACCGACCATGCGGCGGTCGGCCATCTTGGATCCTTTGTCTCTCCAGCGGTGTTCGGTCGTCGAGCGCCTGGTACTGAAAACGGCTACTCAATGATACGAACACCGCTGGACTTCCCGAGCGTTCGGGAGTTCCGCTCTCATCGCATTATGTTTCCCATCGGTGTTCGGTAGTTTTAAACCGAACTCGATGGTTAAGTGTATTTTATGCGGCGTTTGGTCAGTTCAGCTGGGAGCTGAGCGGTATTCTCCCAAAAGATGTACCTGTGGAACCAGCGGATATCGGGGATTTTAATATTGCCCTCCGCTACAATTGGTGGCAAGCGACGGGATCCGAACTTACAGCCGAAAGCGCAATTCGTGCAAATTGCAACTGCCGAATGAGAAAAGGGAATGGCAAGCAGAATCCAACGAAAGAACCGACTGCCGAAGTGAATGGAGACGGATTATTCTAAACTAAAGAAACAGACGTTAAAGGAACTACTGGAAGCCAGGGGTAAAGTAGCCAGCAGCAAAACCAAGGCGGTACTAATTGCCGAGCTGATGGAGGGAGACCAAGCCCGCAGCGCTACACCCCCAGCAGTCATGGAAGAAACTCTCTATGAGAGAGAGATGAGGACGAGGCTAGCATTTTTGCCGCAGCCTATATCGGAGACCATGATGCATCTGGTGATGGCAAATGTGCAGGAATACGTAATGGCACACAGCCCGCAGCACACACTGACTCGAACAGAGTCCACCACAGGGTCCCTCTACAACCCGGTAAAGCCCAAGATCCCGTACCAGGCCTTCAAAGCATTTTGCGAGGAAAAGGATGAGATTGATGGGTACTTGCAGGACTTTGACTGTGTGATTTACATGAGTTAAAGCGGACAGTATGGGTGCAACTGCTAGCAAGCAAGCTAGCAGGTCGGGCAGCCGAAGCCTACCGTGCTGTGCCCAGTGAGGACAGCAAGGATTATGAGAAGGTGAAGCGAGCAATCTTAGAGAGAGGTATGCCATTACTCCAGAGGCATACCGGCGCAAGTTCAGACACTTGCGCAAACCAGAGCGAGATTTGCACGCGGAATGGGCACACAAACTAGATCAAGCCTCCCAAGGGTGGATACAGGCCAGCAAAGCCACCACCATGGAGGAATTGCGCCAGCTGATGTTGCTGGAGCAGTTTTTTAATGGACTATCCCCGGAGACACAAGAATGGGTGCGGGACAGGAAACCCCTCACCCTAACTGAAGCGGCTAGATTGGCCGACCAACACTTTGATGCACGGAGGCACCAGGGACCAATAGCCAAAAGCTACTCCCGACCCACAGGACTACCTAGCGCTATACCACCTCCAGCGCACACAGCCGCCCCGTTTCGTCCTTCCCAAGGGAATGTACCTCCACCTTCCAGATACAACGGGCGGGCCAACATCCAATGCCACTCCTGTAAACAATGGGGGCATATGGCCCGGGAATGTACCCAAAATCGTGGCAAGCCCACCGGGAATCAGGGGCGTCCAAACTCAGTGCCCAGGGCGGCTGCTCACCATTATCAGAGGGAACCAACCACTCAGGAGTTGTGGAGTGTTCATGCGGAGGAACCTCTGGGTATATTGCATGAGGTAATGTCGGTCCGAGCCACCGATAACCGGCAGCACATCACCGGCAGCTGGTAACCCTTGAGGGAAAGAGGTTCAGGGACTGCGAGATTCGGGAGCTACCTTAACCCTGATAGCACCCCATTTGGTATCCGAGGGAACGCATACTGGCGGATCTGTGGCCGCCCGGGTAGCCGGGGGAGCTGTATACCGACTACCCACTGCGAAAGTACATTTGAACTGGGGTGCGGGAGAGGGGACAGTAGAAGTGGGACTAATGCAGAACTTACCGGCAGATGTTGTTCTAGGGAATGATTTGGGCCAGATGACCTCTGCTTTTGTTCCACAGGCTCCCTACCAGGAAGCCCATCCAGTAACCACACGGCAACAGGCTCGCACCATGGCTCCACCAACGCACTCTGAGGCTCAGGTAAGAGACCAAGACCCCCACCCGACACGTTTATCCTGGGATACCCCGACTAAGTTTGAGGCCGAGGTAAAATCAGATCCCACGCTACAGATATACAGGGACCGGGTACACACTGACCAGGCAGGGTCAGAGGGGGAGCGATACATGTGGGAGAAAGGACTACTGTATCGCATTGCTGCACGTGAAATTGGAGGGTCAGTCACAGTAACGACGAAACAGTTAGTGGTACCCCAGAAGTATAGGCAGGAACTGCTTAGGATTGCACACGACATTCCCCTGTCTGGCCATCTAGGGATGACCCGTACTCTATATAGGTTAACCCACGTTTTGTTCTGGCCAGGGATTTCTAAGGATGTGAGACAGTACTGCACGTCATGTGACATCTGCCAGTGGGTCGGCAAGCGGGGCGACCGACATAAAGCCAAACTCTGCCCCCTTCCCATCATAGAAGAACCCTTTAGTCGGGTGGCTGTAGATATAGTGGGGCCCTTGCCAACCCCTAGCCCCTCCGGGAAAAAGTACATCTTAATGGTAGTAGACTATGCCACCCGCTATCCCGAGGCTATAGCCCTCTCCAACATTCCTGCCGAAACAGTGGCCGAGGCCCTAATGAAGGTATTCTCCCGAGTAGGGTTTCCCCAAGAGATTATCTCCGATAGGGGCACCCAGTTTACCGCCGAGGTCACCCAACAATTATGGAAACTCTGTGGCATTAAGCCAATAGTAAATTCAGCGTACCACCCCCAGTCCAATGGCCTATGCGAAAGGTTTAATGGTACGCTGAAACAGATGCTCCGCACATTTGGATAGGCCCATAGAGACTGGGAAAGGTTCCTATCCCATCTACTGTTCGCGTACAGGGAAGTACCCCAAGAGTCCACAGGGTTTTCCCCGTTTGAACTGCTGTTCGGGAGGAGGGTACGGGGCCCGCTAGACTTAATTCGGGAGCACTGGGAGGGGGAGAGTAGTCCCGATGGGACCCCTATTGTATCTTACGTGCTGGAGTTTAGGGATCGACTGGAGGCACTCACTCAGGCCGTACGCACCAATCTCCAGGCAGCCCAACAACGCCAGCGCCGCTGGTACAATAGGGGGGCCAGAGACCGCAGCTTTCAAGTAGGACAAAAGGTTTTGATTTTAAAACCCGTCCGCACAGACAAGCTGCAGGCCATCTGGCAGGGCCCATACCAGGTGGTGGAACAGAAGTGTGACACTACCTATGTGATTGGCCCCTGCTCAGGGGTAGGGAAAAGACGCATGCTCCACGTGAACATGCTCAAACCCTACCATGAGAGGATAGAGGATGTGACGGCGATATGCGCCTCTGCCTCGGACAATCAAGAGAATCTACCCCTACCCGACCTCTTAGAACCAGAGACCCAGACAGAGCTCTCCAAGGGGGTTCAACTGGGGGAACGGCTAAGCCCTCAAGAGCGTGCCCAGGTACAGGCGCTAATTGTAGCTAAGGGGGCTACCTTCTCCAATTTGCCTGGGTACACTCCGCTGGCCACCCACCGAGTTGAAACCAAGGGACAGCTGCCGATGCGGCAGGCTCCATATCGTGTCCCCGAATCAGTGAGGGCACATATGAAGACAGAGCTGGACGAAATGTTGCAGCTAGGGGTTATCGAGCCTTCCGATAGCCCCTGGGCATCACCGGTAGTGCTAGTACCTAAGAAGGACGGCACGACGCGGTTCTGCGTCGACTACCGGAGGCTAAATGACAAAACCGTGTCTGATGCCTACCCGATGCCCCGGATAGACGAGCTGCTAGATAAGATGGCCCGTGGCCAGTATCTCACTACCATCGATTTGTGTAAGGGATACTGGCAAATTCCCCTAGCCGATGATGCCATCCCCAAGTCGGCCTTTGTCATCCCGTTTGGCCTGTACCAGTTTCGGGTCATGCCATTCGGGATGAAAAACGCCCCGGCAACCTTTCAGCGGATGGTGGATCGGCTACTGGATGGATTCCAAGGTTATGCATGTGCGTACTTAGACGACATTGCCATATTTAGCCAGACCTGGGAGGAACACTTACAGCATATAGGGGCCATCCTAGATCGTATCGGGGAGGCAGGGCTAACCCTGAAACCCAGCAAGTGCCATATTGGGATGGCAGAGGTGCAGTATTTGGGTCACCGGGTGGGGTGTGGACAGCAGAAACCCGAACCGGCTAAAATTGAAGCTGTGGCCAAGTGGCCTACCCCCAGGACCAAAACTCAAGTGTTAGCATTCTTAGGTACCGCAGGGTACTATAGAAAATTCGTGCCCAATTACAGTGCCCTGGCCAAACCCCTGACTGACTTGACCCGCAAGAACCTTCCCCGACAGGTTGTCTGGGCCCCAGAGTGTGAGCAGGCATTCCAACAACTCAAAACTGCTTTGACTAATGCTCCTGTACTTGCCGCTCCTGATCCAACTAAAAGATTTCTTGTCCACACAGACGCTTCAATGTTTGGATTGGGAGCAGTGCTAAGCCAAGTAGGAGCAGATGGCGGAGAACATCCCGTAGCTTACCTAAGCCGAAAGTTGTTACCCCGGGAAGTAAGCTACGCCGCCATTGAAAAAGAATGCCTGGCCGTGGTGTGGGCCCTCAAAAAGTTGCAACCTTATTTGTATGGACAACCCTTTTCCCTACTCACAGATCATAACCCGTTGGTATGGCTGAACCGTGTGGCTGGGGACAATGCCAGACTGTTGCGCTGGAGCTTGGCGCTATAGCCCTTTGACTTTACGATCCATTATCGCCCAGGGAAGCAAAACGGTAACGCCGACGGGTTATCCAGACAAACTGAACTTGAAAAATGATCTGTGAGTACTCCCCCGGACATCCCCAAGCCAATCCGTTGGGATCAGACTGTGTATGCCGGCTTGGTTCTGGGGGAGCATTGTGGCAAACCTAGCCACTTCTGGACTATGATACGTAGAGGTTGTCCATAGGATGTAAGGGGGGACTGTATCTTCTATATTATGTGTGTATTGTATAGCACCGTTCGCATGCTGGCAGCCCTAAGCTACCAGCATGCAAACCCTTCGTTTGACGAATTGCGGCCATCCGGGCCGTTCGCCAACCGAACACGGGCTCCCCAGGTGGACCACACACTTAGAAGTCGTGTGGCGCTCGTTAACCGATTGCAACATTGTTGCAATCGGTAATTAAAGGCTCTCCTAGGTGGCCGTCGTTCGACTACCGACCATGCGGCGGTCGGCCATCTTGGATCCTTTGTCTCTCCAGCGGTGTTCGGTCGTCGAGCGCCTGGTACTGAAAACGGCTACTCAATGATACGAACACCGCTGGACTTCCCGAGCGTTCGGGAGTTCCGCTCTCATCGCATTATGTTTCCCATCGGTGTTCGGTAGTTTTAAACCGAACTCGATGGTTAAGTGTATTTTATGCGGCGTTCGGTCAGTTCAGCTGGGAGCTGAGCGGTATTCTCCCAAAAGATGCGCTCAGGTCCCAGCTACCTGCCGAACGTTCGGTCATTTAAATCTACCGAATAAAATGTGAAAACCGCATTTTAATACAGATTGTCAGTTCTGCTGCACGAGGGGATAATCCACTTAATCGTCCATTTTAGTGGGAGTATCCTTCTCGTGCAGCACAGCCTGTTGGGAAAATTACATTGCATGATGGGAGAAATCCCCTGGATTTACTGTATGGAAACCCCTTGCATGGGGAACTGTATAAATATGCCAGCTGTGAATAAAGCCAGTTAGTTGACTCCCAGACTGTGTTTCGTCCGGTTATTGGGAGGATTTGGGAACTTGCCTTACTTTTCAGCGCTGACTGTGGATGTACCTGTGGAACCAGCGGATATCGGGGATTTTAATATTGCCCTCCGCTACATAGCCATATGAGAGGGGCCAGTGGAGGTATCACTAGGCTGTACTGTAAGCATTTTTTTTTTCTCTGAAAAGACAGGGTTTACTGCAAAAAACCTGAAGGGAATGATTCTACTCACCAGCAGGGACGTTTTAGCCACGAGGCAAACAAGGCATTTGCCTTGGGCGGCATTTTCCAGGGGGCGGCAAAAAAAGCTGCTCCCAAATGCCCAGGGCGAATGTCTTGTTAGCCTTGCGGCTAACTGACAAGCCGGGCGAGGCGAGGGAGCACTTACCTCTCAGCGCTCTGCTCAGCTCCCTTGTGCGCCGCAGAGTGATGCCGGGAGCCGGAATATGACGTCATATTCCGGCTCCAGGCATCACTCTGCGGCGTACGAGGGAGCTGAGCAGAGAGCTATAGGGAAAGTGCTCCCTTGCCAGCGTCGACCGACCAGCAGCCCCACTAGACCCCTTGGAGAGGGAGAACCCTCCCCCAGCATTCCCAAAAGTAAGGAGGTTGGGGGTGTTAAATATTTTTTTTTTTTAAAGTGAGTTTGTTAATGTGAGTGAGTGTCTGTTAGTGTGTGTGTTTCGTAGTGAGTGTGTGTCTGTTAGTGAGTGTGTGTGCGCGCCTGTTAGTGAGTGTGTGTGCGCGCCTGTTAGTGAGTGTGTGTGCGCGCCTGTTAGTGAGTGTGTGTGCGCGCCTGTTAGTGAGTGTGTGTGCGCGCCTGTTAGTGAGTGTGTGTGCGCGCCTGTTAGTGAGTGTGTGTGCGCGCCTGTTAGTGAGTGTGTGTGCGCGCCTGTTAGTGAGTGTGTGTGCGCGCCTGTTAGTGAGTGTGTGTGCGCGCGCCTGTTAGTGAGTGTGTGTGCGCGCGCCTGTTAGTGAGTGTGTGTGCGCGCGCCTGTTAGTGATTGTGTGTGCGCGCCTGTTAGTGAGTGTGCGTGTGCCTGTTAGTGAGTGTGCGTGTGCCTGTTAGTGAGTGTGCGTGTGCCTGTTAGTGAGTGTGCGTGCGCCTGTTAGTGAGTGTGCGTGCGCCTGTTAGTGAGTTGCGTGCGCCTGTTAGTGAGTGTGCGTGCGCCTGTTAGTGAGTGTGCGTGCGCCTGTTAGTGAGTGTGCGGGCGCCTGTTAGTGAGTGTGCGGGCGCCTGTTAGTGAGTGTGCGTGCGCCTGTTAGTGAGTGTGCGGGCGCCTGTTAGTGAGTGTGCGGGCGCCTGTTAGTGAGTGTGCGGGCGCCTGTTAGTGAGTGTGCGGGCGCCTGTTAGTGAGTGTGCGGGCGCCTGTTAGTGAGTGTGCGGGCGCCTGTTAGTGAGTGTGCGGGCGCCTGTTAGTGAGTGTGCGGGCGCCTGTTAGTTAGTGAGTGTGCGTGCGCCTGCCTGTTAGTGAGTGTGCGTGCGCCTGCCTGTTAGTGAGTGTGCGTGCGCCTGCCTGTTAGTGAGTGTGCGTGCGCCTGCCTGTTAGTGAGTGTGCGTGCGCCTGCCTGTTAGTGAGTGTGCGTGCGCCTGCCTGTTAGTGAGTGTGCGTGCGCCTGCCTGTTAGTGAGTGTGCGTGCGCCTGCCTGTTAGTGAGTGTGCGTGCGCCTGCCTGTTAGTGAGTGTGCGTGCGCCTGCCTGTTAGTGAGTGTGCGTGCGCCTGCCTGTTAGTGAGTGTGCGTGCGCCTGCCTGTTAGTGAGTGTGCGTGCGCCTGCCTGTTAGTGAGTGTGCGTGCGCCTGCCTGTTAGTGAGTGTGCGTGCGCCTGCCTGTTAGTGAGTGTGCGTGCGCCTGCCTGTTAGTGAGTGTGCGTGCGCCTGCCTGTTAGTGAGTGTGAGTGCGTTTGCCTGTTAGTGAGTGTGAGTGCGTTTGCCTGTTAGTGAGAGTGAGTGCGTTTGCCTGTTAGTGAGAGTGAGTGCGTTTGCCTGTTAGTGAGAGTGAGTGCGTTTGCCTGTTAGTGAGTGTGAGTGCGTTTGCCTGTTAGTGAGTGTGAGTGCGTTTGCCTGTTAGTGAGTGTGAGTGCGTTTGCCTGTTAGTGAGTGTGAGTGCGTTTGCCTGTTAGTGAGTGTGAGTGCGTTTGCCTGTTAGTGAGTGTGAGTGCGTTTGCCTGTTAGTGAGTGTGAGTGCGTTTGCCTGTTAGTGAGTGTGAGTGCGTTTGCCTGTTAGTGAGTGTGAGTGCGTTTGCCTGTTAGTGAGTGTGAGTGCGTTTGCCTGTTAGTGAGTGTGAGTGCGTTTGCTTGTTAGTGAGTGTGAGTGCGTTTGCCTGTTAGTGAGTGTGAGTGCGTTTGCCTGTTAGTGAGTGTGAGTGCGTTTGCCTGTTAGTGAGTGCGTGTGCGTTTGCCTGTTAGTGAGTGCGTGTGCGTTTGCCTGTTAGTGAGTGCGTGTGCGTTTGCCTGTTAGTGAGTGCGTGTGCGTTTGCCTGTTAGTGAGTGCGTGTGCGTTTGCCTGTTAGTGAGTGCGTTTGCTTGTTAGTGAGTGCGCGTGCGTTTGCCTGTTAGTGAGTGCGCGTGCGTTTGCCTGTTAGTGAGTGCGCGTGCGTTTGCCTGTTAGTGAGTGCGCGTGCGTTTGCCTGTTAGAGAGTGCGCGTGCGTTTGCCTGTTAGTGAGTGCGCGTGCGTTTGCCTGTTAGTGAGTACGCGTGCGTTTGCCTGTTAGTGAGTGCGTGTGCCTGTTAGTGTGTGCGTGTGCGTTTGCCTGTTAGTGAGTGCGTGTGTGTTTGCCTGTTAGTGAGTGCGTGTGTGTTTGCCTGTTAGTGAGTGCGTGTGTGTTTGCCTGTTAGTGAGTGCGTGTGTGTTTGCCTGTTAGTGAGTGCGTGTGTGTGTTTGCCTGTTAGTGAGTGCGTGTGTGTGTTTGCCTGTTAGTGAGTGCGTGTGTGTGTTTGCCTGTTAGTGAGTGCGTGTGTGTGTTTGCCTGTTAGTGAGTGCGTGTGTGTGTTTGCCTGTTAGTGAGTGCGTGTGTGTGTTTGCCTGTTAGTGAGTGCGTGTGTGTGTTTGCCTGTTAGTGAGTGCGTGTGTGTGTTTGCCTATTAGTGAGTGTGTGTGTGTGTGTGCTTGCCTGTTAGTGAGTGTGTGTGTGTGTGTGCTTGCCTGTTAGTGAGTGTGTGTGTGTATGTTTGCCTGTTAGTGAGTGTGTGTGTGTGTGTTTGCCTGTTAGTGTGTGTGTGTGTGTGTGTGTGTTTGTGTTTGCCTGTTTGTGAGTGTGTGTGTGTTTGCCTGTTAGAGAGTGCGCGTGCGTTTGCCTGTTAGAGAGTGCGCGTGCGTTTGCCTGTTAGTGAGTGCGCGTGCGTTTGCCTGTTAGTGAGTCCGCGTGCGTTTGCCTGTTAGTGAGTGCGTGTGCGTTTGCCTGTTAGTGTGTGCGTGTGCGTTTGCCTGTTAGTGAGTGCGTGTGCGTTTGCCTGTTAGTGAGTGCGTGTGTGTTTGCCTGTTAGTGAGTGCGTGTGTGTTTGCCTGTTAGTGAGTGCGTGTGTGTTTGCCTGTTAGTGAGTGCGTGTGTGTGTTTGCCTGTTAGTGAGTGCGTGTGTGTGTTTGCCTGTTAGTGAGTGCGTGTGTGTGTTTGCCTGTTAGTGAGTGCGTGTGTGTGTTTGCCTGTTAGTGAGTGCGTGTGTGTGTTTGCCTGTTAGTGAGTGCGTGTGTGTGTTTGCCTGTTAGTGAGTGCGTGTGTGTGTTTGCCTGTTAGTGAGTGCGTGTGTGTGTGTTTGCCTGTTAGTGAGTGCGTGTGTGTGTTTGCCTATTAGTGAGTGTGTGTGTGTGTGTGTGTGCTTGCCTGTTAGTGAGTGTGTGTGTGTGTGTGCTTGCCTGTTAGTGAGTGTGTGTGTGTGTGTTTGCCTGTTAGTGAGTGTGTGTGTGTGTGTGTTTGCCTGTTAGTGAGTGTGTGTGTGTTTGCCTGTTAGTGAGTGTGTGTGTGTGTGTTTGCCTGTTAGTGAGTGTGTGTGTGTGTGTGTTTGCCTGTTAGTGTGTGTGTGTGTGTGTGTTTGCCTGTTAGTGAGTGTGTGTGTGTGTGTGTTTGCCTGTTAGTGAGTGTGTGTGTGTGTGTTTGCCTGTTAGTGAGTGTGTGTGTGTTTGCCTGTTAGTGTGTGTGTGTGTGTGTGTGTGTGTTTGCCTGTTAGTGTGTGTGTGTGTGTGTGTGTGTGTTTGCCTGATAGTGTGTGTGTGTGTGTGTGTGTGTGTGTGTGTTTGCCTGTTAGTGAGTGTGTGTGTGTGTGTTTGCCTGTTTGTGAGTGTGTGTGTGTGTTTGCCTGTTAGTGAGTGTGTGTGTGTGTGTGTTTGCCTGTTAGTGAATGTGTGTGTGTGTGTGTGTTTGCCTGTTAGTGAATGTGTGTGTGTGTGTGTTTGCCTGTTAGTGAGTGTGTGTGTGTGTGTTTGCCTGTTAGTTAGTGAGTGTGTGTGTGTGTGTGTGTGTTTGCCTGTTAGTTAGTGAGTGTGTGTGTGTGTGTGTGTGTTTGCCTGTTAGTGAGTGTGTGTGTGTGTGTTTGCCTGTTAGTGAGTGTGTGTGTGTTTGCCTGTTAGTGAGTGTGTGTGTGTTTGCCTGTTAGTGTGTGTGTGTGTGTGTTTGCCTGTTAGTGAGTGTGTGTGTGTGTGTGTGTTTGCCTGTTAGTGAGTGTGTGTGTGTGTGTTTGCCTGTTAGTGTGTGTGTGTGTGTGTGTGTGTTTGCCTGTTAGTGAGTGTGTGTGTGTGTGTGTGTGTGTTTGCCTGTTTGTGAGTGTGTGTGTGTGTTTGCCTGTTAGTGAGTGTGTGTGTGTGTGTGTGTGTCTGTGAGTGTGTGTATTTAGAAGGGAGGGGGGGGGGGAGTTTTGTCCTGCCTAGGGCAGCACAAAACCAGGATACACCACTGCTCACCAGAACAAATACAAAAAGCTGTAGTTGTTCTGGTGACTATAGTGTCCCTTTAACTTGCCAATGCTTGACCATAATTACACATTCACAGTAACAAAACAAGCTGTTCCAGACCTTAATTGAATTTTGCTCAAACTGCATTCTTTTTTTTTTTTCTTCTTTTGTTTTTCTGTTTACTAACTTTCTCACTCCTTCTTCCTTCAATACTAACCTTCTCGGTGTTCCTTGCCTATTTGACCGACATGGACAAAATTGTGGATTAAGCGATCTGTAAAACATCCAAACTCCAGACCACAAAAAAGTAAACCTAATATGAACAGAGAATACAAAATTCATCAACATATTTTAGCAGGCAGCTGACCCAGAAGCCATGAAAGTCCTACATTCTAAAATAATTATAAGTAAGAGTACCGATTGCACACAAGCGAAACCTAAAAGATCCCAAATATGTTGCACATAGAAGGCTTATCAATAAACTACAATCTTTGAGTTTGGATTCCAATATTGTTGAATGGGTAAGGCAGTGGCTGAGTGACAGGCAACAGAGGGTTGTAGTCAATGGAGTATATTCGAAGCTTGGGCTTGTCACCAGTGGGGTACCTCAGGGATCTTTACTTGGACCCATTCTCTTTAATATTTTTATTAGTGATATTGCAGAAGGTCTTGATGGTAAGGTGTGTCTTTTTGCGGATGATACTAAGATATGTAACAGGGTTGATGTTCCAGGAGGGATAAGCCAAATGGCAAATGATTTAGGTAAACTAGAAAAATGGTCAGAGTTGTGGCAACTGACATTTAATGTGGATAAGTGCAAGATAATGCATCTTGGACGTAAAAACCCAAGGGTAGAGTACAAAATATTTGATAGAGTCCTAACCTCAACATCTGAGGAAAGGGATTTAGAGGTGATTATTTCTGATGACTTAAAGGTAGGCAGACAATGTAATAGAGCAGCAGGAAATGCTAGCAGAATGCTTGGTTGTATAGGGAGAGGTATTAGCAGTAGAAAGAGGGAAGTGCTCATGCCATTGTACAGAACACTGGTGAGACCTCACTTGGAGTACTGTACACAGTACTGGAGACCCTATCTTCAGAAGGATATTGATACCTTAGAGAGAGTTCAAAGAAGGGCTACTAAACTGGTTCATGGATTGCAGGATAAAACTTACCAGGAAAGGTTAAAGGATCTTAACATGTATAGCTTGGAGGAAAGCCGAGACGGGGGATATGATAGAAACATTTAAATACATAAAGGGAATCAACACAGTAAAGGAGGAGACTATATTTAAAAGAAGAAAAACTACCACAACAAGAGGACATAGTCTTAAATTAGAGGGACAAAGGTTTAAAAATAATATCAGGAAGTATTACTTTACTGAGAGGGTAGTGGATGCATGGAATAGCCTTCCAGCTGAAGTGGTAGAGGTTAACACAGTAAAGGAGTTTAAGCATGCGTGGGATAGGCATAAGGCTATCCTAACTATAAGATAAGGCCAGGGACTAATGAAAGTATTTAGAAAACTGGGCAGACTAGATGGGCCGAATGGTTCTTATCTGCCGTCACATTCTATGTTTCTATATACTTTCAGTACAAACAAACAAGGAAATATCCTCTGCATATGAGAGGACACAAAAGTAAAAAAATAAATACAAAATAAAATTAAACTAGCGAAGCAGATCTAAGTGGGGAAAAAACTAAATGGAAAATCCCTTACACAAGGAAGGAAGGAAGCAAAGGGTTTACCAAAAAAAAAATAGGGGATAAGTAAGAAGGGGGAAAACGAGAAGAGATCTAGAGAAAAGTAGAGAGAGGAGGCAAAGGAGAAGTTTGGACCAAGGAGAGCAAAAATCTTTAGTACAGGAGACAACTTCTCAGCTAACTGAGACTCAAAGTCCTTGGATTTAGTGAATACAAATCTGTGTGTCCAAATCACTGTTTATCTTTCTTAACATTCAGAAGACATGGCCAGCATCAATCATGCACAGCTCCTCAACTTTTCTATTCCAATCCCTAAACGTTTGCGCTGAAAAAAATCAAATGGCAGGCTATAGTGTCTAAAACTTCCTGCAGGAGCAGAACATTCAACAAAATTAAAACAGAGACCCTCATCATAAACTTCCAAAATGTGTCATGTACTATCTTCAAAAAGCCTGTGATCAAGATGCAAGACCGCAATACATGCAAACAGGCTCCAGGTCCCCATCAGGTTGGGTCGGCTGTAGAGCGCAATGCAAGGCGGGGTTCTGTACCAGAACGTCAGTAGCATGCATGATGTTTCCTAGAAAGTATTTATGATTTAGAGAAACTGAGTGGTTTACCTGTACATCTTATCTTTTAAATATGTAAATCGATTTATTACATTGAAATGTTAATAATGATGCTGTCAAACTGATTGCCAAACAGGATGCTTACATTGATCAGCCACAACAATAAAACCACTGAATATCGTTACAATGTCACCTGTTAAGGGGTGGATATATATTAGGCAGCAATTGAACAGTCAGCCAACAGTGTTGGAAGTAGAGAAACTGAGTTTTTAAAACAAAAACAATAGACTCAATCACCCCTATGCCGAGAATGTCCCGGATGGGGGTTGGTCAGTAGGAGTTGTACCAATTCCACCCAGAGCTTAACCCTTATTATTGAGATATAGATCAAGGGAAACCTTAAACAAGAATCCCTGGTTTGGTATTTGATAAAAGTAAGTAACTGATAGAAATGTTTTCAAACAATGGTTGAGAAGATTGCAACAATTTCGCAAAAGATAACCATCTATTCAATGATAGAACAGGCTTTATTTACCATTGCCAAAAATAGACATCAAGCTGACAGTTGTATCTATATGCTAATTGGATATAGTGACCATAAAAGTCAAGACCGTAGGTGATATACTGTATGTCTATAAATTCCCTACCTGAATTTCTACTTACCGTAAATAAATATTTTCCTTAATATAGTGGCAGTATAGCAAAAAGAGGGATGTACTTTCTCACTTTGGGCAAAATATTCTGAAAAATAAACGTAATCAAAGTTAAACCCTTCCTACTCAACCTATATAAAATCATGTCTCCCTCCTAACACCTCAGTAACAGCAAGAAAACCCAGATATGAAATCTATGCAAATTATTCCTTTCAGCCCAGGAAGTAGCTATCATCCTCCTGGAGTGAGCCTTAACAGGAAAAGTTAACTTAAGACCACTGACTTCATACGTAAACTTAATAGTATCTGTAAGTCATCTGGCAATGGTAGGTTTAGAGGCTTCTTTTCCCAGATATTTTCCATGATGGCTTACAAAAAAGGTTATCTGAAAGCAGCAGAGTGGTTAAAGGGACACTCTAGGCACCCAGACCACTTCTGCTCATTGGAGTGGTCTGGGTGCCAACTCCCACTACTCTTAACCTTGCAAGTGTAATTATTGCAGTTTTTTTTATAAACTGCAATAATTACCTTGCAGGGTTAACTCCACCTCTAGTGGCTGTCTACTAGACAGCCACTAGAGGTCACTTCCTGACACATAGCACAGATTATCTGTGCTAGAGCGTTGCTGGACGTCCTCACGCTGTGTGAGGACCTCCCGCGTTGCTCATTTCCTCATAGGAAAGCATTGAAAATCTTTTTCAATGCTTTCCTATGGGGAGCGCTAATGCGCATGCGCGGCATTGCCACGCATGCGCATTAGGTCTCCTTGGACAGTGGGCGGGATCAGTCTCGCCCACCGGCCGACGGAGACAGTAGGAGGAGCGGCGCGGAGGAGGAGACCGCGACAAGGGACATCGTCGCTGCTTCAGGTAAGTGACTGAAGGGGTTTTCACCCCTTCAGTAACTGGCGATTGGTGGGTGGGAGGGAGAGGGTACCTCCAGTGCCAGGAAAACTGATTGTTTTCCTGGCACTGGAGTTTTCCTTTAAGGTAAATTTGCAGCAAAGCATTAAGCACCACAAATAAATCCCAGGTGGGAAAAAATGATTTGCAAAGAGTCCTCCTCAGGAACATAGCCTTGCAAAGTCTTCAAATCAGAAAGTTAGAGCAGAAACTTGTACTTTTAGTGTAGAAACACCGAGACCAGCAACAAAACTATCTTGGAGCAAATTCAAAATGGAATCAATAGAAGGAACGACATGACGACATACCTAGACCAAATGAGTTTATTCAAAATTCTAAGGTAAATCTTGGATGTATATTTTCTTGTGGTATTAAGAAGGCGGCGTATACAATATGGCTCAGAGCAAGACTATACCTGCTACTCAAGATCACAACTCCTATTTTCACATATACCTGTTTTTGATGGTCTCTTACCACAGATTGACCGAACCACAATAGACACAATTCTCTCTTTGACAATACCCCTAGTGCATTGATATTGACCTTACATACTATTGTTGCTTACACAAAGCATTGGAGATATATTTCTTGCTTGGCTAGTGACCCTTCCACCCAGGCACATGTCGAGACCTTACGGTCATTATATTAATGATCATGTACAAAATAACCCTAAACGGCTTTGGGAGGCATAAAAACCTGTGATGATGAGTCACCTCATTTATTTTGTAGTATCTCAAAAAGAAAAGTCACTTGAGTTGAAGATATGTATACATGACCTTTAGGCACAACACACTAACTATATCACAGCACCCATCACTTCTACCCAACTTCTCTATTTTAAAAGCCAGGCAAGCTCCTGAATTTTTTTTATCTCAATAAGAGCACACTCAAGGTTGGGTTTGCAAACACTTTTGAGACGCTTTAGGCTCACACAGCTAATTCGAAGACCAAGTTTAAACCAATCACTTGTGTCCACTCCTCCCTGGGGAACAAGTAATCATTCATAACCAAATTAACAATTTTCTTTTGCTGTTTCCAATCTCTTTACAAAAAACTTCCACTGGATGATCATACTCTTTCATATTTTTAAAATAAGTTAATGTCACATAGCAGAAGAACAAAAAGACTTATTGATCACTCCCATTACTGAACAAGAAATACTTACAGCTATTAAAGCTTTGAAGAATAGAAAATCTTCTGACCCTGACAGCTTTACAGCTGTCCACTAAAAGCTCTTACAATTCCACGTTTGCAATATTCTCAAACCCCTTTTCATAAAATGTGTAAACAGTGAATATCTATCTTCCTTTATTCATGCTTGTACAATTTTCATCCCCAAGCTTGATAGAGTTGCAACCCTCTTTTCTTCCTATCCCCAATCTTTGTTCAATCTCAACATCAAATTTCTTAAAAATAAAAGAAAATCCTGGCCCTTAGACTACAGTCTTTTTTGCCACATATTGTGTCTTCTAATTAATTTGGTTTTGTTGAAAACTGACAGGAAATAGGAATTTGATTGGACTTGACAGTAGTGGCTGAGGTTGCCTCTAATATGTCCCACTATTCCACCCTTCCCTTCTATTCCAAGATGCTAACAAGACTTGCAACTGCGTCCCATACAATCAGGATCCTTAAACTATGATATTTTGGACACAGAAATACATCCTTCTGGGATTCTCTGCAGTTCAAAGTTAAATAGGGCCCTGGAATGAGGCACAAATGACAGGGAGGGGTGCAAAACCATATATAATATTATGTTATTGGTAAGTTAAAGTGTGTTATAACTGGAGTTTGTTAACATACATGGCAGGGTAAACTTTATGACCATAATATGAGTAAAATCAAGTTTTTGTTAAAGGTATTCTCTTGATTGATTTGTAAAGTGTTATATGTAGTCACATGGATGACTCAACATGTGCATCAGGTAAATACATGTATATTGTGCTTTAGTGTGTTTTATGATTTTGTCCCCTTTTGGGTGTAATTTGTTTCCTTTCAAATTGCATTTCAGGTTATGGAAGTGGATTATGGACTTCAGTTACAAATAACTCTGATCAAAAAGCATCATGGGGTTCAAAAATCCCAACACCAAGCTCCCCTTCAATATTTGACAGTTTGAATGCCAGTCCTGGAAAGCCCGAAAAAGACATTGAGATGGCAAAAAAACGGAGAGCCTCTGCTGATATTCTTTCCACTTTCACTTTATTTTCTCAAAGTGGAAATGAACAAAGTTCTTCTTTATCTTATTTGTCAAATCCCTTACTCCTCAAAGAACAGAGCAGTGATCAAGTCAAGACTATGGATCATGACTTTCAAGAGCTTCCTTCCTCAAGTTCATCTGATCTTAATATGAACAGTAGCAAGACTCCTGTTATAGACGACATTCCACAAATAATCAAAAAATCTAGTCCTGGCCACCAAGATGATTGTTTGGAAACTTATCCTGAAGAACTTGACTTGGATTCAGATTTGAAATACAATCCATTTAATTTGGACCTTGAAAGTAATCCTGATGATCACATTATACTTGATGAATATACAGATGAAAGTGCTGAGGTTGATGTTGGAAATGTACAAGAAAAATCCATGTTGGATTCAGATCTTAACAGCAGTTTACCTGAGGAATCTGATTTGAAAGACACCCCAGGTGAGAAATGTGATGGCAATGACCATTCTCAACCTCCACATAATGTGGACTCTCCTTCACATGACATGGAGCTGTCAAATATCCTGCATCTTAAACATGGCAAAAAAATTACCCCAGAGCTTCTCCAGCATTTTAAAGGAAAAGATGTTGACGTGGTAGTCAGCATCCTGAAGGCTCTCTCACCTTACTACACAGAATTTCAGAGTAAGTATCTATTTAATTGCAATAACTTGAACTCTTTCCTTTTTTTTTTAGTTTTTTCTTTCTACATGTTTTTGAAAGTGTTTCATCTGCTCTCTCTCTCTTACTTTTACATGGTCTCTAATAATGTTCTCTTTAACCTGTTTTAGAGTGTGATCTTCAGGAACTTGCTAAAGTGCTAAGTGAAACTGGAACGTTGGGATGAACTTTGACACAAGGAAATGGGTCATTAATTATGGTGCAACTTTTTTCCCAAATCTATCTGCATTGTAAGAAAATGTCTAACTAATTTATGCCATTGTGGATAATACAAGTTGTGGTTTATTTGGTTATTTGGTCTTGGCACCCAGCTCATTTATTAAAATCAAGTTGGTTGTTTAGAACACGATTAAAGGATCACTCCAAGCACCATTACGGTCAGTCAATTAGCTAAACTGTCCTTTGCAAGGTTTATGTCAGGAGAGCTTACAGACGACCCTGCTGAGTTATTTCCAGCTCTCAGGAGATGGTAGTAAAAGCGGGGAGCAGTTCCCAGTGAATCCTAGATAAAACAGTGTGACTCCTTACAATTTTGACTTCCAATAAGGAGAAGAGTTGAGTTAGGGCACTCCTGGTACCAGAACCACTACAGCAATCTGTAGTAGTATTGGTTCTAAGAGTTTTCTTTACATTTCTTTTCAAGACAGTTTTGTGAATGGGGAGTCACTGATTGGCTGACAGCATCATCTGACCACTCTCAGCCAATCAGCAGCCCCCTTGCCGGCAGCACTCTATGCTTTCTGAAACTGAAATTTCAGAAGCTTGATGCCGCCAGTGGGGGAGCTGAGATTGGCGCTGGAGGCTCACTTTTGGGTTAAACTGTTAAAGAACAGTTAAACCGTTGAGGCTGGGGGCCTCCTGGCACAATAACAGCTTCATTTAGAAGTTTTTATGGTGCCTGGAGTGCCCCTTTAACTTTACTGTCTACTGTGTCAGTTTTTAAAGGATTACACCAACCACCATGGCCACTTCTGTTTTTAGAAGTGGTCATGGTGTTGGCAATCGGTATGTACAGAGTTTTTAGCTTGAAACGCTGCCTATTTAGAGAAATCTGTACGTTTATGCTGGAGTGTAGTCATACCTCCAGCATAGGTGGCTTAGTAAGCCCAGTTTCAATCAGAATAATGTAAGTTCTGTAAAAAATAATAATAATTCAATAATCATTTGTCAGCACACACTGCATGCTGCTATGGACATGAGACATGCTCATGATGCTGCCGGCAGTGCTGTGCATGTGGCTTACACACACAGTCCTAGGAACTGACTCAGTTTAATATTCTCCCTCTTTTATGCCAGCACTTACTTAATAGCTTTTCCTTTTTTTCTGGAAATTCAAAATAGTAGTCGTATTTTCTACAAACATAAACTTTTCTTGCTAAGATGATATTGGGGATTTAATTGGAAAGAGAATGAGAATTCCTCCATACATAAAGTTTGCAGATCCTTTTGTTTGGACTTCCCTGATATTTCCAAGCCAGAAGATTAGGATCCTGTCCACCCATTCCTGCAATAGCCGTCTCGGCTCTTGTGGGAAGGCTTCCCATGAAGTCTATGAAGGTCAGCAATGATTTGTCTCTGTTGATTTGAAAACATTGTTACGAGGATTGGGTTTTATTCAGTATATAATCAATGTTAGACAAACGTTAATGTTGGTAATTTTGACCTGGCTTGCCATTGTTGTTTCAATTAATCTCCAAGGTGTTTGATGAGGTAAATGTCAGGGCTCTTACAGGCCAGTCAAGTTTTTCACACTGATTACTGCATGGAACTTGATTTGTGCTCTGGGCATTGTCCAGATTAACTAAAAAGGGCTTTCTCCAATAATACATTGGGTGCATAGCGTAGACTAGAATGCCAGTGTATTCTGCAGAGTGAAGATGCTCCTTAGCTAGGCTTTATGTGCCAAGTTCAAACCATGAAAACTAGTCTCAGACTATTACTTCTTCCCTGTAAGTTTTTACAGTTAATACTATGCAATCAGGAAATGGCTTTCACCTGATATTTGCCATATCAGAAGCCAAGACATCAGACTCCCAGATCGTGAAAGCAAGAATCTGAACTCCAGAAAGTGCATTTCCAATTAAGAGTCCCAAAGTGGAGTGTATGCTTGAACAGTGTGTGCCTGTCATTCAAAACCTTTCTTGCGCTATAACATATGAGATTAGCATAAGTGTTTATGGTGCTTGGAGTGTATTTTTAATCTTAAAGGGACACCATAGGCACCCAGACCACTTCATGTCAATGAAGTGGTCTGGGTGCAGTGTCCCTGTTCCCTTAGCCTAACACTACCTCTAGTGGCTGTCTACCAGACAGCCACAAGAGGTGCTTCCTAGTGTTTCACAGCATCCAGCCTCTTCAAAATCCAAATAGGAAAGCATTGGCTCAATGATTTTCTGTGGGGAAGGCCTAATGCGTGTACAGAATTTGCCGTGCATGTGCATTCGATTCTGGGATCGCCATGATGTTGGCGGAGCCTGAGCCATCTCCGAGGGACATTGGCACTGGAATTGGGTAAGTGAACAAAAGACTATTAATCCTTTATTTGCTGCCTACGTGGCAGGGTGGGGCTACAGTGAGGCTGCTGAGGTACAATAAGGATATGTTAATTAAATTCGTACCACCAAACCAGTACTGTTAGCATCTCCATGATCCCAGGTTTGTGGGTGTTACATGAGTGTAACTCTGTCATCTATGTCGGCAGTGGGTGACCCTACTGAGCAACAATCCCCCCAAAGAACCTGACTAGTTGAGTTTATTTCCAGCATTTCTAGCAATTCTGCTAGTGCAGTTTAAATATGAAATTTCTATTCACTTTTATTATTTATTTGCTGTATGCACCATAATTGATACACTTTAACATAAGCAAGTGTGAGGGGAATTATCAAGGTCTTGTGGCTGTTTTGGAAATGCATATCAGAGTTTTGTCACTTTGGTACAGTGGGTGCTGCCATTTGTGTGAAAATTAGTTTGTATTGCAAATAAGATAAAGTTGTTTGTTTTTTATTTGTATATTTTACAGAGACATTTTCCCTCCTTCTGAAACTGCTGTTGGTTTATTACATTTGACTGTTTAAATAAACCTGATCCATTTCCATTCATGATTCAGTCCAGCTCCACTTTGTAGGAATTAGCATATGCAATGTTTAAAGGGTTACTCTAATTACCATGACCACTTCTGCTTTATGAGGTTGCTAGGAGTCTGGATGTGCAGTGTTTCAGCTTGAAAGACTGCACACTAGAGTATTGGCAGTTGTGTCCCCGGGGCAAGTTGCACCATCAGAACACGACATAGGCAGGCTGGTACTCTGTTCCAGACTGCCTAATGTCAATTCTTTGCATATTTGGTTGGTTGTCTGTGCACTGCACATGCTGCCAACAGATGTAACTGCCCTTCCACACTGAAAGCAGCACTCCCTGTCCCCTCCACTAGCAAGTGTGTGTGTGTGTATGTGTGTATGTGTGTGTATATATATATATATATATATATATATATATATATATATATATATATATATATATATATATATATATATATATATATATATGTGTGTATATGTATGTGTGTATGTGTATATATATATACTCATCTATCATCACACGCCCTTCCTCCTCTACCACGTGCTCTGAGCTCATTTAAATCCTCCAATAAAAGCTTCCGTAAGAGAAGGCCTTGGGATCTTGTTTGGAGCTTTGAGCGACACTGGATAAAGGTTCTGAAACTTATTTTAAAACCTTGAGCCTTTCTTTTGGAAGGACCCTTAAGAATAACGCAAATATGGCATTATTCTACAAAGGGTTGGAGAAAACCTTATACTCCACTCAAGGTTAGATTCTAGTCCTATTTGTATAAAACTAGTTCAGCTACTCTAACTTAAAGGGACATTGTAGGCACCCAGACCACTTCAGCTAATTGAAGTAGTCTGGGTGCTGTGTCCCTTTTGCACTTAGTGCTGCAATGTAAAACATTGCAGTTCCAGAGAACTGCAATGTTTACATTGCAGCTCTAAGTCTGCCCTTAGTGGCTGTCTACCAGACCGCCACTGGGGGCGCTTCCGGAATCCAAACATACTTTTGATCTGTTATCTGATGCTGGACATCCTCACGGACGTCGAGGGTCAGATTTTCCCTAATAGGAAAACATTAAATTATGCTTTCCTATGGGGTGGTCTAATGCGCGCGCGGCCACTGCCTCGCATGTGCATTAGGTCTCACCCGCTGGCTGACGTCACCGGCGGAGGAGCATGGGCGGAGCCTGACCCAGCCCCGAGGGACATCGGCACTGGAGTCAGGTAAATGGCTGAAGGGGGCACCAGGGAGGATGGAACCTATCAAACCTGTAGTGCCAGGAAAACTGCTTTGTTTTCCTGGCACTGTAGGATCCCTTTAACCAATAACCATATTACATTTGACATGTATATCTAATTAAAACCATTATAACCTCTACATCTTATTGTTTAGTTTATTCATTTGTTTTTGCTTGTTTGTTTATTCATTTGTCTTCGCTTGCTTTTTTGTTTTGAGTTTTGTTTTTGTTTTAAATGGGACTTTCTCTGCATCCAGAATCTGTTTCCCCTGGAAGTGATTAGATTCATCATTATGCAGGTAGCAACAAATTTGAACAGCTTAACACAATGATGACACTCCAATCCTTGTACAGTAATAACTATAGTAAGATGTGTGGTACTTAGAGCGGCCTTTAAAGTAACACTCTGTATTGTTTGTACAGTTTTTCAAATAAGTCATTTGTCTCAAATGTGTATTCTAGCATTAAGGCAGATGCTTTAATGTAAATGTTTAAAATTAAAATAGAAACAACTACTTACCTTTATTGCAGCACAGTCAACAGCCTTCTCGTGGTATTTTGCTACGCATCTCTGACGTCATGAGATCACAGGACAAGGGTCCAATCCAATGCCTCTCATTTAGAAATATTGCGGATCTTAGGCACAAGAGCAGCTCTCACTTCCATCTGCCAATGGAATTCCCCTCATAGATAATCATTGAAAGCTATGATTCTCTAAGAAGCCATGAACGACAATGCGCATGCGTGGGCGACTTCGTAGTAGGAATGGGTATGAGAGACTGATAGTAACAGTCACAGATCTCCCATTCAGAGTGCTTGGCGCATGGCTTGAAGCCATGCTTTCAAGCCTTTTAAACAATAGATATACATGGTGTTCGACTACAGGAGACTTGGGGACAAATGAAGGAATTATAACAATGTTGTTAAGAGGGAGTCATCCTTTTTTTTTTTTTCTTTTTTCTTTTTTTAAATGACCCTTTGTGGTGAATTTTACCATCCAGTTCAAGCGCAACTTCCATTCATTCCTACTGCTTACATTTCTTGTTTGAGTAGGTGAGGTTATGGCACCCTGTTCACCAGCATCGTGTAAAAGTAACTGTTCTATCAATACATATTTGAGTGTCTTTGGTGTCTGGAGTGTCACTTTAAGTGGATATTTTTAACCATTTATTACTTGATGCTGTAAAGATGCATGCTAATACACTGCTTACCCAAATCAAACACCGCATTTTTAAAACAAATAGTTTTGGTAAACAAAATGTAGCGATTTAGGTACGTGATGGTTGAGTCTCAAACACATAATGTTTGTATACTGCATATGTCATGATGCCACAGTTATGTAAGGAATACCGTATATACTCGAGTATAAGTCGAGTTTTTCAGCACATTTTTTGTGCTGAAAAACCCCAACTCGGCTTATACTCGAGTCAATGTCTTTATTATGGCAATTTACATTGCCATAATACAGACAGGGGGCTGGCAGAGAGCTCTTACCTCTCCTGCAGCTCCTGTCAGCTCCCTCCTCCTCTGCGCCTGTCCGGTCAGCTCCCCTGTTAGCTCCCAGTGTAAGTCTCGCGAAAGCCGCGGGGTCGTAGCGCGGCTCCCGCGAGACTTACACTGGGACTTGCAGAGGGAGCTGACCGGACCGGCGCGGAGGAGGAGGGAGCTGCAGGAGAGGTAAGTGCTTCCTGCAAGCCCCCCTCCACTGAACTGCCAATGCCACTGGACCACCAGGGAGTGAGAGCCCCACTCCCTGCCATGTATCAAGCAGGGAGGAGGGCCGAAAAAAAATAATAATAAAATATTAATTATAAAAAAAAAAAATTACTAATAAAAAATAAATAATAATACTTAAAAAATAATAATACATTATTAAAATTATTAAAAACATTTTTAAAAAATGCCCACCAAGGCTCTGCAACACACACACACACACACACACTGCACTCATACATACACACACTGCACTCATACATACATACACACTGCACTCATACATACATACACACTGCACTCATACATACATACACACTGCACTCATACATACATACACACTGCACTCATACATACACACACTGCACTCATACATACACACACTGCACTCATACATACACACACTGCGCTCATACATACACACACTGAGCTCATACATACACACACACACTGCACTCATACATACACACACTGCACTCATACATACACACACTGCACTCATACATACACACACTGCACTCATACACACACTGCACTCATACATACACACACTCATACACACACTGCACTAATACACACACACACTGCACTCATACACACACACACACACTGCACTCATACATACACACACTGAGCTCATACATACACACACACACTGCACTCATACATACACACACTGCACTCATACATACACACACTGCACTCATACACACACTGCACTCATACATACACACACTCATACACACACTGCACTAATACACACACACACACACTGCACTCATACACACACACACTGCATTCATACACACACACTGCATTCATACACACTGCACTCATACGCGCACACACTGCACTCATACGCGCACACACTGCACTCATACGCGCACACACTGCACTCATACGCGCACACACTGCACTCATACGCGCACACACTGCACTCATACGCGCACACACTGCACTCATACGCACACACTGCACTCATGCACACACTGCACTCATGCACACACACACTGCATTCATTATATACACACACTGTAAATTAATATAATTTTTTTAGGATCTAATTTTATTTAGAAATGTACCAGTAGCTGCTGCATTTCCCACCCTAGTCTTATACTCGAGTCAATAAGTTTTCCCAGTTTTTTGGGGTAAAATTAGGGGCCCCGGCTTATATTCGGGTCGGCTTATTCTCGAGTATATACGGTAATTGACGACAGGCCATTGAATTATTAGAAAAATAATGCACATCCGAGGTGGTAATGCAGTGTGCATTATTTTTTCTAATAATTCAACGACCTGGAGTCAGTTATTCCGCTTATACAATAGTTACCACACCTCAAAACATTGTTCAGATGATGTATTTCAAGACGTTTGTCAAGTTTTTGTCATTAAAATACTCTTGTGTGTAATTTCTTTCGCAACTGTATTGCGGTCAAAACCTGTCTGGAACTACTTTAGCCGTGCGTCTCCCTGAAAATAATGCACACCTTAGAACGTTCGTCAACCACTCAGATTGAAGCATTCAACGGCCCTGTAGTGTGATTAATATCTGTAATGTTAAGTCAGTCAGTGGTTAACCAGCCTAAATTGCTGAGTCTCTCATGGTTTGGAGTATTGCACATGTTACAGCGGACTATCCTAATGCCGAAAGTAAACTAGCTTAGTGCCATAAGCATTTCATGGATATTTTAACTTCCTTGAATGTGATTTTTATTTAATGTAAGATTATCAGTATGTATATATTTGAGGACTTATACCACTAAGATCCGTGATTTTGCTGATGTTTGTTTCTTTACATACCTTGACCTGGAAGGAAGCTGATTTATTTGCTCAGTATTTGAAGTTGTTTACCTTTATTTTTCCTGTCAATGCATTCAGTAAATGAAGCTTCATTTTAATGCACAGTTCACATCATGACACTGTTTTTCTCCACTTATGTTTTGTAAAAAAATTTTTTTCTGTATTATTCTTTTAAGGTTTTTTCATGTTACAAATAGAAAGCTGTGTGCAATATATTAATAAAATTCTAGATTTATTTTGAAATGTGCCATTTTTGTTGACTCTTGAATGTGGTATGTTGGGAAATCAAACACACATCTATCAGTCCCACAGTCTTACAGATTCGTAAACCGTTTAAACATCTGCAATCAAAATAAAGCAGTTATTTTATTAGAAGGTATAATAGTCAAAAGGCAATAAGATGTTGTATTATTGACTATTCCCCGAACATAGATTAGAGGGATTCCCTGCTCTGTTGCGCTTTTCCATGTTCGGGGAAATTTACACGAACATAGACATACCCACCAGAGCACGGAATCCCTTTAATTTATGTTTGGGGAAAATTCCCCAAACAGAGACCAGCTCTCTAACCTGGGGAATCCCTTTGTTAGAGAGCTGGTCGTAAGTGCGAGCCATCGCAAAACAGGTAGGACGAAAAGTGAGGACCGCCTGTAGTGAGAAAACATTGGCACAGTGATAACGAAATAAATCAAATCTTGCTCTACAGAGCTTCATTTGATGCAAACTGCAATAATGACAGATTGAATGGGAAAAACATGAATCAAACGAAAATCTGCTACAACCCTTGCGAAGGCAAGACGAAAAAAATAAATAAAATACTCCATGTATACAAAATATAATGGTAAAAATACATGCCAAATGCGTGTGTGTGTGTGTGTGTGTGTGTGTGTGTGTATATATATATATATATATATACACAATTTGTTTTTAATTCTTTTATTGAAGCACTTGCATAAGATACAAAATACACGAGAAAGCAAAGAGTTATATGGTAGTTTTACAAGTGTATAAGTCACCATAAGTACAGAGGTTTAAACTCTTTTATGAAATTCATCCTCTTTTTTTTTGTAAATAATAAAACCGGTTAAATAAATGCTCTGGTAACCAGGCTCTTAGCGTGTGACTTTTAAAACTTCAGTCGCAAGTGGGTTGCCTTGTAATCTGTAATCTAGATCCATTAAGGACCTGCTAAAGGGTATACTATGCGTATGGGCATGCCTTAGGCATTGTGATCTGTATAGAAGAGTAATGGTACTAAGCTCCTTGACCCCGGAACTCAAGACTGGGGGAGGGAGAATGATGTGAGGAGCCTCACTGATCGTATAATTGGGTTATAGGTGGACTAGAACATACACAACATTCGTATAGCCATACAGCTCTTAATGAATTTCCAACATATGTATAGCATTGTTCTATTCACGGTTGTCAAAGAATAAAATGAAATGGAAATGAAAACAAAGGCAAAGAAAAGTAATTAACATTAACATAGTTGTAGATGTGCAATTCCTGTTGCACTTTCGCTATCGTTTGCTCAGCCTGGAGCAGTGGAGCTGCTTGGTGTGAAGATTGCGATGTTGTCCACATCCCAACGGTGTGTAGGTCTGTCAGTTGACCGGCCAGTGTCTGGCATGGTGAGTCCCAGTGATTGCAGGAATGTGTTTGCGTTCGCCATTGAGGTCAGTCTGTATCTCTTGCCCTGCTTCTCAACAATAAGGACTCGTGGGTTACCCCACTTATATAGAAAAGCTGCGTCTCTCAACTGAGTGGTCACTTCTCGCAGGGAAGCCCTCCATTTTAGTGTTGGTTGACTGAGGTTGTGGTAAAAGCTCAGTGAGTGTTGTTAAAACATATATGGCATTTGACCTTTGACTGCGGCCATAAGTACTTCTTTGTCGGCCCGTGATCGAAAGCAGAGTATGACCTCCCTGGTGGGGGTATAAGTTGGTGAAAGGTCATTTGGGTAAGCGGTAGAGGCCATCCTTTACCGTTAAGCCTTTAGCCTGTTTATGTGACAGTGTGGTAGAGAGCAAACGCCTGATAAATTGTGGCAGTTCACCTGCATCTATGGTGTCTGTGATCCCTCTCACCTTCAGATTACGCTGTCTTGCGTTATCTTCCAGCTGCCCCACTTTGGCACTCATTAATGTGCACTGCTCGGTTAGGTCTTGTATTTGGTTTGCAGCTGTGTCTTGTTTAAGTCCTAGGACTTTAATGTCGTCTTCTATAGCTTGCATGTGGCCTGACAGTGTGCCAAGTTCTTTCTTTAGTATACCTATCTCAGATGCAAAAAAGGCTTTACGGTCGGCCACCATGGTGTTTAAATCCTGTTTGGTGGCTAGTGGAGGTTCCTTTTTGCCTAGTGACAAAGCTCAATTCCTTGTCAGAGGTTGAGGAGAATCCTCGAGGTAGGTCTGGGAAAGCGTCAGCCATTTTGGGCCCCTGGATGTCTTGAGAGGAGTAGTCGGATATCGCGTGTTTATCCTCTGCTAGGCCCTCAGGACTTTCGGGAGTGTTTTCGGGACTCATGTGGCTGATCGCCAAATGCAAATATTATGTAGTAATAATAAAATAGTAAAAATATATACCGGTGCTTTACCCTTTGTTCACTGTATATAAGCTTTTTTTTTTTTTTGGCTTCAAAATAAAAATAAAGCAGATTGCCTGAAGGCTTATGATCTGATCTCTGCCCAATTCTGGGAGAAGCTTGAACAGAGGGAATACCTTGGGACACCAAGCAGCAATCTGCATTACGCCTGTCTGAAGTCTGGAATACAGGAGCCACAAAGGTTTCATGAGGACGGCTAGCAGACGCAAGTCCCGACCAAACAGCGACAGCCTCTAGCAGCATCCTCCAGAACGGGGAAAACCAGGAAGGTGCAGAGAGATAATTTAAGGAGACTGGGACTTTGGACCGATTTGTGCTTTCTCAACATCAGATGCTGGCTCCAACAGGCCTGAGCTCGTGATTGCGGTTTCCGCTCCATAATCCTCACATCTACAGCCGCACCATCTACTGCATGGAGGGGAGATTGAAGTGGCGTTCAATGAAGCTGCCAACAGGGTTCTCAGTGTTCCTTATATTCTATTTTATTATGGGCCTTGGTGGAGGTCTTTTCTCACAGTATGATGTATTATATGACTTACTACTTCTACTATTTGTTTTTTAACCCCTTAAGGACCAAACTTCTGGAATAAAAGGGAATCATGACATGTCACACGTGTCATGTGTCCTTAAGGGGGTTAAAGCGGCACTGTCATGCCGAACTTACCTTTCCTCAATCTTTTCCTCTTCTCCCCCTCTCTCTGGATCTGTTATTCTTTTCTTCCTGTCTTCTTTAGTTTTCTTTAAAATCATAAGACAAAGTAGGGACTCTTTGTCTTATGGAGGATTTCTCCGCTTGACCAGCTCAGACCAGCGGAGGAGCAAAGTGTGCTTCATTTCTGCTGGTCAGAGCAATTTTCCCATGATCCCTAGCTTTCCTCCCTGTTCCCACAATGCTTCCTGTCAGTATTGCCGACAGAACGCCGGCAAAACTGCCGAATTGCATCCTAACAGAATGAGAAGAGTTTCTCCATTCGTATTAGGATGCAATTCGGTACTTTGTTCATATCGGAATTTCATTCTAATGAATGAAACTCCGATCCTATTCATTGCTGTGGCTGCATCTTGCAGCCGCTTAGTAGATAAATCCCACGGTATCAGGTATACCGCGAGTAGGGGCATGTCTAGTAAGCAGTGAGCAGCCTATGGGGGCCCTAATAAAACAATAAGGGGGGGGAACCTACTGTCCTCCCCCCTGGCCCCCACCCCTGCGCGGTGTTTGGGGCCCCTAATAAAACAATAATGGGGGGACCTACTGGCCCCCACCCCTGCGTGGTGGGTGGGGGCCCTAATAAAACAATAAGGGGGGGACCTACTGTCTTCCCCCCTGGCCCCCACCCCTGCGCGGTGGGGGCCCTAATAAAACAATTAGGGGGGGACCTACTGTCCTCCCCCCCTGGCCCCCACCCCTGCGCGGTGGGTGGGGGCCCTAATAAAACAATAAGGGGCGGGGGGACATACTGTCCTCCCCCCTGGCCCCCACCCCTGCGCGGTGGGTGGGGCCCTAATAAAACAATAAGGGGGGACCTACTGTCCTCCCCCCTGGCCCCCACCCCTGCGCGGTGGGGGCCCTAATAAAACAATAAGGGGGGGGACCTACTGTCCTCCCCCCCTGGCCCCCTCCCCTGCGCGGTGGGTGGGGGCCCTAATAAAACAATAAGGGGGGGGACCTATAGTCCTCCCCCCCCTGGCCCCCACCCCTGTGTGGTGGGTGGGGGCCCTAATAAAACAATAAGGGGGGGGGACCTACTGTCCTCCCCCCTGGTCCCCACCCCTGAGCGGTGGGTGGGGGCCCTAAATGAACCCCCCCCCCCATCAAGGAGACTAGGGGTCCCAAGCCCCTAGTCACCCACCCCCCCAATTTTTTTTTGCAACGGGTATGATGGATTTTTATTTGGCCTTTTTGGGGGCTGAAGAAAGAAGAATTTAGAAAAAGGAAGACGTCAAATGGTAAGTTTAATTTTTTTTTTTACAGGTTAGTTATTTTATTCCCCCCTCACTATTTTTAGGGTGAGGGGGGTAGGTAGGGGATAGAATGTTTTGGGTTGAGGGGGGGGGGGGTGACTAGGGGCTGCTCACTGTTTAGTGGACATGCCCCTAGTCGCGGTATAGCGAGTAGGGGCATTGGGGAGATTTGAATCTCCCTTGTGCTATTATGGGGGTCATATTGACCCCCATAGAGTGAGGGGGGTACCTGGGGGGCTTATGAAGTGGTGGGGAGCACTGCTCCCTGCCGCTTCTATCTTTACATATTACAAGGAGGGAGCTGCACGCCGGTAGCTCCCTCCTTGTAATAAACTGAACGAACAAACGAGCACTGATACTCATAGAAACATAGAATGTGACGGCAGATGAGAACCATTCGGCCCATCTAGTCTGCCCAGTTTTCTAAATACTTTCATTAGTCCCTGGCCTTATCTTATAGTTAGGATAGCCTTATGCCTATCCCACGCATGCTTAAACTCCTTTACTGTGTTACAGCTGGAAGGCTATTCCATGCATCCACTACCCTCTCAGTAAAGTAATACTTCCTGATATTATTTGTAAACCTTTGTCCCTCTAATTTAAGACTATGTCCTCTTGTTGTGGTAGTTTTTCTTCTTTTAAATATAGTCTCCTCCTTTACTGTGTTGATTCCATTTATGTATTTAAATGTTTCTATCATATCCCCCCTGTCTCGTCTTTCTTCCAAGCTATACATGTTAAGATCCTTTAACCTTTCCTGGTAAGTTTTATCCTGCAATCCATGAACCAGTTTAGTAGCCCTTCTTTGAACTCTCTCTAAGGTATCAATATCCTTCAGAAGATATGGTCTCCAGTACTGTGTACAGTACTCCAAGTGAGGTCTCACCAGTGTTCTGTACAATGGCATGAGCACTTCCCTCTTTCTACTGCTAATATCTCTCCCAATACAACCAAGCATTCTGCTAGCATTTCCTGCTGCTCTATTACATTGTCTGCCTACCTTTAAGTCATCAGAAATAATCACCCCTAAATCCCTTTCCTCAGATGTTGAGGTTAGGACTCTATCAAATATTCTGTACTCTGCCCTTGGGTTTTTACGTCCAAGATGCATTATCTTGCACTTATCCACATTAAATGTCAGTTGCCACAACTCTGACCATTTTTCTAGTTTACCTAAATCATTTGCCATTTGGCTTATCCCTCCTGGAACATCAACCCTGTTACATATCTTAATATCATCCGCAAAAAGACACACCTTACCATCAAGACCTTCTGCAATATCACTAATAAAAATATTAAAGAGAATGTGTCCAAGTACAGATCCCTGAGGTACCCCACTGGTGACAAGCCCAAGCTTCGAATATACTCTATTGACTACAACCCTCTGTTGCCTGTCACTCAGATACTGCCTTACCCATTCAACAATATTTGAATCCAAACTCAAAGATTGCAGTTTATTGATAAGCCTTCTATGTGCAACAGTGTCAAAAGCCTTACTGAAATCTAGGTAAGCAATGTCTACTGCACCACCCTGATCTATAATTTTAGTTACCCAATCAAAAAAATCAATAAGATTAGTTTGGCATGATCTCCCTGAAGTAAACCCATGTTGTCTCTGATCTTGAAATCCATGTGTTTTTATCCTTTAACATGGTTTCCATCACTTTCCCCACTACTGAAGTAAGGCTTACTGGCCTATAGTTGCCCGACTCCTCCCTATTACCTTTCTTGTGAATGGGCACAACATTCGCTAAAATCCAATCTTCTGGGACTACTCCTGTTAACAATGATTGGTTAAATAAATCTGTTAATGGTTTTGCTAGTACACCACTAAGCTCTTTAAATAGCTTTGGGTGTATTCCATCAGGTCCCATTGACTTATTTGTCTTTACTTTTGACAGTTAAAATAGAACCTCTTCCTCTGTAAACTCACGTGTAATAAATGACTCATTTATCCTTTTTCTTAACTGAGGTTCCTCTCCTTCATTTTCATCTGTAAATACCGAACAAAAATATTAATTGAGTCAGTCAGCTAGACCTTTATCCTCTTCTACATACCTTCCTCCTTTTGTTTTTAATCTAACTAATCCTTGTTTTACTTTTCTTTTCTCATTTATGTATCTAAAAAAAGTTTTGTCCCCCTTTTTTACTGACTGTGCTATTTTCTCTTCTGTGTGTGATTTGGAAGTTCTTATAACTTGTTTAGCCTCTTTCTGCCTAATCTTATAGGTCATTCTGTCTTCCTCACTCTGGGTTTTCTTATAATTACTGAATGCTAACTTTTTGTTTTTTACTATTTTGGCCACATCTGCGGAGTACCACAGTGGTTTCTTGAATTTTTTTCTTTTACTGACAAGCCTAATGCAATTTTCTGTTGCCCTCCGTAGTGCAACTTTTAAATAATCCCATTTCTCTTGGACTCCATTTAAATTGCTCCAGTCTGATAATGACTCCTTTACACATATTCTAATTTTAGAAAAGTCTGTTTTTCTAAAGTCTAAAACTTTTGTTTTTGTGTGGTGTGACTCAGTCACTGTTCTTATATTAAACCACACTGACTGATGATCACTGGATCCTAAACTTTCACCTACAGTAATATCTGATACCAAATCTCCATTTGTTAACACTAAATCTAGTATGGCCTCTTTACGAGTTGGCTCCTCAACGACTTGTTTTAGAGACAATCCCAGTAGGGAGTTTAGAATTGTGTGCTCCTGGCACAAGTAGCTATTTTTGTTTTCCAATTCACATCAGGAAGATTAAAGTCACCCATGATGATAACTTCCCCCTTCATTGCCATTTTAGCTATTTCTTCAACTAGTAGATTATCTAACTCTTCAATTTGTCATGGGGGCCTATAAATCACACCTACACGAATTACTGTGTGATTACCAAATTCTAACGTAACCCAAACGGACTCTATGTTCGCCTCACTAACCTTTATTAGGCTAGATTTTATGCTACCCTTCACATACAGGGCCACCCCTCCCCCTTTCTTGCCTTCCCTGTCTTTTCAATATAAAGAGTACCCTGGTATTGCTATGTCCCAGTCATTTTTCTCATTATACCATGTCTCAGTAACAGCAACTAAATCTACACTATCAGTTGCCATTATTGCCAGTCAGTGTTAGTTTGTTCGTCTGATTTTTTCTATTCATTCATTCGTCTGTCTGATGAATGAATGAATAGGTGAAATTAACGTTCGCATGTCCAGGTGTTTCACTGGGCATGTGCGGGAATCTCACAGTCTATCTAGTGTGGGCAGATGACGTGTTCCACAGGGAATTCACCTACCCACACAAAGATGGCGGCGCCCTGAATAAAGATCGGGGCAGAAGATAAAGAATAAAAAATAGGTAATGTGGGGGGCTTAGGGGCATTTGGGGGTGACTAGGGGGTCAATTGGATGTAGTGGAGGCGGGAGGGGGGGTTAAAAAAAAACGTGATTCTGCATGACAGTGCCGCTTTAACCCCTTAAGGACCAAACTTCTGGAATAAAATGGAATCATGACATGTCACACATGTCATGTGTCCTTAAGGGGTTAAATAAGGTTGTACTTATTTTTATGTGACTCTACTCTTCATTAAAAGTGAATGTGTGTGTGTGTGTGTATGTATGTGTGTATATATATATATATATATATATATTTGTGGTCGGGGCAATATAGCCGTATACAGAAATCTAGCATATAATAACCATAACAATGAGTTGGAACCAGTTGGTTGTGGTGTGCCGGAACCGACAAAGCAGTAGGCCTGTAATAAAAGTGGGCCTACCTTAGAGGGTGTTTATGAATAGAGGGAGTGGTGGGTGGGGTGACTCGCCAGACCAGTAACAGTAAGGTGGGAGTGGATTGGCAGCCCTTTTAAAGTGAATTCAAGCCCCTCCCACAAGTACAGGCCAAGCCCTTAAATTTGTGGTCGGGGCAATATAGCCGTATGTAACGGACCGTTTCACTTACAAGAGGATAAAATCCGTTTAGGCGATAATCCCCTTTTTGAGAGACAGGCACAGCTACTGCAGAACACCAAACTCCCGAACTGGATACAAGATAACACTCCGAACTGGAACAGCTGAACAAGAAAAGCATACAATCCGCTTACACTCCTGGCAGTCAGCTTACAATCCAATTCCCCCCAAGAACGAGACGACACTTCATTTTGAGGGTTAAACAGGAACTGAGGACTGGCTCATCCACCCTGGCTTTTATTTCCAACTCACACATACAGGCCACACCCAGGGGGAGGCATAAAAGAACCAATGACATAGATGTTACCTCCCACAC
Organism: Pelobates fuscus; assembly: GCF_036172605.1. Taxonomy (NCBI): domain Eukaryota; kingdom Metazoa; phylum Chordata; class Amphibia; order Anura; family Pelobatidae; genus Pelobates; species Pelobates fuscus. Next base: position 224,206,766 of record NC_086320.1, read on the forward strand.
ATCCCCTCCCCTTAGTGTGACACATAATACCATTATGCATACAGTTTAAAATATACTTTTACACAACTTTCCTAACTCTAAAACCATACATCACATTCACATAAAAATACATATCCACAATCAATCCATTCAGGGGAACAACATATTAAAAAATGGATCAGACCAGGGGTTCAAAAGTTAGTAAAGTATCTTTTAAAACCCCTAGCTTCCAAGCTCAGACTGTTTTTTACAGAGCCTTCTCTGTGCTGGAGAAGTAATCTAATTATCTCCAGCACAGAGACAGACTCCATTAACCACATGGTTACAGAAAGACATAAAACACTTTAAAATACAGAAAGTTACTTTTTAACCATAACACACAGACATTTCACATATCCCCAGATAGCTGGGATCTGAGCGCACAAAACTACCGAATAGCGCGCAGATCCTATTCACACAGTACAATTGCCATGGAGCTAAAGTCTTTCCCATAGTCTTTCATTATATGAATAGGCTCCATGGTATAGCTATCTGGGGTATCACATTCCCATAAAATCTGGTCCATAGTCCAAAGGCAGCAGGCGGGCAACCAGGCTTCTCCAGTTCACAGTGGCGATGTTGGTTTCGCCACACCGTATACAGAAATCTAGCATATAATAACCATAACATCAATGAGTTGGAACCAGTCGGTTGTGGTGTGCCGGAACCGACAAAGCAGTAGGCCTGTAAAAAAAGTGGGCAAAAATTAAAATACCATAAGACATAATATGGTAACCAACTTCTTCTTTATTTAGATAAGTCACAGAAAGCTTGTCTTAATTCTTTAACAGGATTAGGTATGTAGAGTGTGTAAGCTGAGGATTCCCAGCGTCCCATTGTCTTGATAATGTGCGGGGCTATGTGATTAGCAGATGCTGTAGATGCTGCCCCGATTCGGAAAGAATGACCTGAGAAATGATTGGGGTTTAGGTCAAGCCTAGTTAATAGTAGACGTACATAAAGCATAAACTTTGTTGTAGTCAGAATGTTACCATGCAGTTCTAGCAAAGGTTGTAAAGGTTGTTGTGGAGTGAAAGAAGATAAGCGTCAAACTTGTACAGGGCACCATTTATTATGAGTAGGAGACAAGGGGATTGTAATAGTATGACCTATGGCGTTGGTTTGATTGTTTTAAAATTAGTGGTAACGGTCGTTATGTTTGCAAGACCATAGTTCTTAGGTAGTCGGGGGTTGTAATGGTCTTAGTCGTGAATTTGTTGGGTCGGAGGAACCCTTGAGGGCTAAATATATAGCCGTCTTCTTACCATATTAGTTATGGGCTCAAAAGGAGAAGAATCTAATAAATGATTAGTGAATGGAATATGTTGTTGTCTATGGGTAGTCTTTGTGAGGGGACATGTGCGTCCCATTTTAATGTCTTTAAGTATTGTCTTAATTTGATATGAGGACAGGAATCCTGTAGCGTTGGGTTTTTGGATAAGCATGTGATGTTGAATACCAGTAAGGTACAGTTTTATCGTGTTAAATGATAGTTTAAGGTTGATGTGGCAAAAAGAAGTGAAACTCAATATGGATTCTAACATGAACATGTCGCGGATGTGGAATTCAGTGATGAATTTCTTGAATAATGGTATGAACAATGATGGCATACTGTCATGAAAACTCCTCGGAGGGTATGAGGGAGTTTGAGACTTGGGGTAGCAGAGACGTGAGGTACAGAGAAGTCTATGATTAGTTATAGTGTGAGGAAAGATTCCCTGTGACAATTCCCAATGGGATTGCGCCATGCTGTAAATGGTGTAGATCGGAGAGGCCCCGGTAGAAATTTTCCTGCTATTTCTTGGGCCATGAGTGTAATGCTAGCAGTTGGATGCTGCTGTGATGACTGCAAGTTATGGCATTCTAGATTCCTCCAAGAGTATATGGCAATACCTGTACGGAAGGCATTTAAAATCGGAGGTTAGGAATTTGACTAAATGTCTGGAAGGGTGATGAGTTAGACAGTACTGGAAATGCATTATGTTTAAATACGTGAAATAAGGTTCCGGGTACATTTATTGGGACACATGGTTTGCATGTGCCCTGACATATTGAGAACATATCTGCAAAAGTCTGCATGCACTGAAACTACATGTGCCAACATGGAAATTGTTGCAAATCTGGGATTTGCCAAAGAGAATGAGACAACCCAATTTGTTTCTGGTAGTTCTCTACGTACTACCAGAGGTGTTAGAGCCTGAAACGTGATCGTCCGTTGTGTTGGGACAAAATTGTCGTGTGGGACTGGCAACAGCTTCTCCAAGTGAAAGTGTGTTGACTCTAGCTGGAGTGTTAGGTAGAGAGAAATCCTTACCACTTGCTTGATACATACTAAACCATGAAGATAGCCATTATTATATGAACACACAGTGTGCTAGTACTGGCTTGCTAGCTAAAGCCGCATGGCGAAACAATTAATCCTTTGTTTGGTGACAGGTGAGGCCCTGCTAGTTGCCAAGTGGCATGAGAGGCTCTATCTATGCAGTGGCGCGAGGGGATTTTTTGTGGCCACCAAACGTAGTGGCAGGATGTTGGCCTCTCGGTGACTGTAACCAGAAAAAAGGGGAAGGAAGTGACAGGTGAGGCCCTCTCTATATATCATGCGAGGCGGCTATCTCACGAGTGGCCCGATGGATGTTTGCCTCCGAGCGTTGAGGCGGGGTGTTGGCCTCGCGGGACCACTATACGACAGGCGTAGATGCCAAGAAAGGAGAATACCATTTGGAAACCTATAGTCCCTAATTGCCAGTACGCTAAGGATATACCCAGGAGGAAACAGAAAATGTATGTATATACCACATGAGCAGGTGTATGTACCTGGTAGTATGATTAGATACCCTTACTGGTCGTAAGGGTTATTAATACCTGTATCCCGGACGGGAAAAACAATGTATGAAAATTTAATCTAGACATTTAAAGCGTATACCCATATGTGTGTTATGCAAGTTTAATAGAGCAAAGTGATCCGTCCAAATGTTTATTGTATGCTTGTAATGCCCCTGTTTGAAGGCAATTAACTTGTCGGGAGTGTTATATCAGGTGTGATATGGAATACAACTGTACCCCGAAACCTGAGTGTAGTGAACCATGACTGGCAGCTGAATAACCTAATATGTGAAAATACGTAATTGGAAAGACTTATATTTAAGCGTGCAACCATGCAAATATACTGTATTAGACTCTGTAATCCTGCATAGTGCTTTAAATAGTATGTGCATACTTGGGTAAATGTATGCGTATTGTCAGTAAATGTAACTAAATGCCTATGTAGGCAGGTATTCCAGAATGATTATATCATAGCAAGCATGAGTTGTAAGGAAGTGTTATTGTGTAATTATAATTATAGTGGGAATGTTATGAGGGGAATAACCATATGTCTGAAAAACCTGTAGTATACCGTTTGACAGATAGGAGTCAGTATAAAAGTGAAAATGCTGTAGTTAGTTTGTTTGCTTATGAAATGAAATAAAGTCTGAGAAGCCTGTAGTATGCCTATTGACCAGTAGGGGTCAGCATGTAGGCGGAAATGCCGTGTTTCGTTGGTTTGTACATGAATTGCAATAATGTCTGAGAAGCCTGTAGTACACCGAATGAACGGTAGGGGTCAGCATGTAGGCGAAAATGCAGTGGTTCGTTGGTTTGTACATGAATTGCAATAATGTCTGAGAAGCCTGTAGTACACCGAATGACCGGTAGGGGTCACTGTGTAGGTGAAAATGCAGTGGTTTATTGGTTTGTACATGAAAAGCAAAACGTCTAAGAAGCCTGTAGTATACCGAATGATCGATAGGGGTCAGTATTTAGGTGAAAAAATGCTGTGCTCGGGGCGGGGCCGGTCCGCCGAGCTGGACGGTCGCAAGCATGAACAGCTCCTGTAAACTAACACTCTTTAACCCTAAAAAACATGTTTTTTCCGCGAAAGCACAGACCGGCAGCATGGATCTTCAGAACAAAAGGGGCCCTGGACCCAGGGAGAGGCTGGCTCGCCGAGCTACAGTCCCCTGGGGGAGAAGACTTTGTTCCCCAAGATGGGGCCTTCTCAGGCGGTGAGCGGAGCGGACGGCCGCTGCCCCGCTATCCTGCCCAGCGGCACCCGACTGGAGGTCCAGATCGGCTCGGGCCTGGCCCCGTTCCCCCCCCTCTGGGCCGGGGGGGTGATCCCGGTCCAGATCCAGTGGGCACGATAACAACAAGCCATCCAAGACCTAGCAGCTTCACCACCACGAGCTGTGGCCTTAACTAAGATGGCGGACGCCACGCGTGCCGACAGCACAGAGAAGGTCTGCAACAAACCAGCGCCCCCAGCGCAAAGCACTCACAAGCACAAGCAAGCCCGTCAACCACTACACCTAGAGGTAAACTCATATTGAAGCACCTCGACAAGATACAAACCCTCTGGGATATGCTTCGGTGCTCTGACCCCAGCTCCACGTCGGACCTGTAACAAGCAAACGAGATTGGGGCACAACAAGCCAGTACCCGCATCGACAGGAACCACACAGACGGAACATCCACCTTTGACGTGCTGAAAAAAGATCTCCCACACAGAGAGCCATCCCTGCCGCACTTTACAATGCGACGGCAGATGTCGTAAAGCACACAGATAGCCGGACAACTCCTCCAACGCACTGCCAGTACCTCATCAGTGGAGTACCCAAAATTAAAAGACTGCTCTGTCGTGGCGAAGTGTGACATGGGCAGAAAGCAACAACAGCGCTACCTGAGGTTAGGCTCCACGGGGGAAAAAACTGTTCCGCGCCCACCTCAACCCGTCACTCGAGGCAACAAGCAGGACTTATAACTCACTTAATCTGACATCGTACAGTAGCCGGACATACCAAAGTCTGTGAGCATGAAGTTATTGCCTGGCCTAGTTTACAGAGTCACAAGCGATACACGGTGAGGCTTTCTTACCAACCCCATATATATCACTCAGTCACCTACCTTGAGGTTTAACTTGCCCCGAGACACAAGCCACCTTGCTTAATGAGGGCACTTAGACCTTGAGCTGGCTACCTTTTGTGCTGCGCTATCAGCGACCTGCAACCCACTGGGAATGCCTTACTTAACTTGCCATAACAATGTATAAGCTACCCACAACACACACGTTAAGCCGATAACCCTGTCTCCTAAGCCCTGTGATATAAAAGCATGATCTAACACACTACTAGTTCAACACGTTTGCATTAAAACCTCACAGTTGAAGTTAAAATTCTGCTGACCTATTTGACAGGCCAGGTTAAGCATTAGTTAATGCACTTCTCACTGTTGTCAAACTTTTGCAACCCTAATCGACAGGACATAATTGACCAAACTTGTATGCAACAAACTGTTTTAACCTTTTCCTAATAACACCAAAAATGTGCATGTTTCTCATCTACCCCAATGTAATATATAAATTTGAAACGCTGGAGGATTGCCTTTGGGGTACCTCTCACGCGATAGATACATGTTTATGCACTACAAAAATAAAGAATTAAAAAATTTTTTTTTAAAAAAATGCTGTGCTTTGTTGGTTTCTACATGAATTGAAATGGGTGGGTACTGGTGGGCTAGCTAAATACCAAGTGGTGAAACAATTATGCTTTTGAGCGTGACAGATGAGTCCCTGCTAGTTGCCAAGCGGCTTGAGAGGCGCTATCTATGCGTGGGCCCGAGGGGAAGTTTGCGGCCACCGAACGTTGTGGCGGGGTGTTGGCCTCTCGGTGTCAATTAAAGCATAAGAAAGAATGGGAGTGGGGGCGTGGTTTGGCCGCGAGCGAGAATGGCTGCTTAGGGGAAGAGCTCCGTCCCACACAGCCTTAACAGCAAAGCTAACTCCACAGCACGGCACGATAATGGGGCGCACAAAACGCCTAGACGGCTCACAAACACCCAGGACTCACCCGAGCAACTCCCAAGCAGCGCCATGTGGCGGCGGGCGCAAACATGGCCGACTCCCCGGCCAGCACACATGCCTCTGAGCCGGCTGAACTCTCGCTGGCTGACATCAGCGCCGATATAAGAGCCCTGGCAGCAACCATGGTTACCAAGGAGGACATGAAAGCACTATCTGACACCCTGCATGCGGCGATCCGCACAGAGGTAACCACACTCAGGGCTGAACTTACAGCACAGGCCACCAGGGTGCAGGCTACTGAACACTCTGTGCAAGCTATAGGGGAGAGAGTGGAAGCTTCAAACCTTGCAATCCACAGGCAAATGTATGCTTTTACATTTAAGACGCCAAACGGAAGATCTTGACAACAGGGGGCGCCGATCAAACATAAGGGTCCGCGGCCTACCTGAACCAGATGGGACAGAGGACGTGGAGGCCAAATTACAGACGCTATTCCGAAACATATTGGGACCGGAAGCGCCGGAATCCATGGTGTTCGACAGGGCACATAGGGCTAATAGAGCCCGCGCAACCGATAATTCGCCAAGAGACATTATATGCTGTATGCATTCCTACAAACTAAAGGAGAAGATAATGAACAGAGCCCGTTCGAGACCCACCTGGCAATTCAGTGGCGCTGAGGTGGCCCTCTACCAGGACCTGTTTCCCCTTACGCTAGAGGCCCGTAGGGCCCTGAGACCTATCACTACGCTGCTCAGGGATAGAGGGATCCCATATAAATGGGGTTTCCCCTTTATGCTTTTAGCCAGACACCACGAAGAATGGTTCCCGTTAAGATGGCCAGAGGAAGTACCACGATTCCTGCAGCGCCTTAACCTTCCACCCACAGAGGTCACTGGATCCTGGGGCCAACAGACCAGAGGCAAGGGATCCGAACCCCAGGCCAGCAGCGCAGAAGAAGAGACAACACACCACGGCGCCCGCAAGCCCGCAGGCAACTAATACCCACGGACCCTGAGGAGTGAGGTTAGGCACCCCTCCTACTCCCACCAGGCACGAATGGCCGACCACGACACGTGCACCCTACCAGAGCAGGCAGATACCTTCGGACGCCAACGTCATCCCGTGTACCACAGAAGACAGATAAGTACTGTTTGCACACATACACAAGCAAGGGGTATTCACATGGTCCCCTAGACCAGGCATGGCAGCACAATAATAGCACACCCCTTGGACCGGGAGGCTACCCTGAGTTGACTGGGGTGGGGGGCCTGTTGGGTGAGGGGCACATGGCACATCATACTCACAGGCTGCGGCCCATGGTGGGACAGACCCGAATGTGCACATGTACTGCAAGCTGTGGCACTCCACGGGACTGTTGGCACATTCCGGGACACTCGGGCTCAAGCTACAGTGTTATACTGCTGGTACTACGAAAGTGTTCCTGTCGTGCCAAGATGGCATTCTAGAGACTACCTGAAGATTTGCCAGTGGGATGGTCGGGGGGGGGGTGGGAGGTGCCTAGAGAAACCTAAACATGGGATATTGTATTGTATTGTATTGTTTTGTTGAAAATGTTTTATCGGGCTTTATTAGATGAGGTGGTCCTGAGGGTGGGAACAAGGTAGTGATTAGTGTATCTATAATTTAGAGGGTAGTGGGATAAGGGGGGGAACAAATTGGGACTGAAACTATGTCACTCTGGGTTATACACAGTCTTAGTAGTGGGAATATTGAAGACAAGCTTGGCAGAGTGAGGGCATAAATGGGTTCCCGGACAGTACAGATGAGTAACACAGTATACTTGATGTAATGTATTTTGTGAGAGCATGTGATCCCACAACACAGCGCGATCACCGCGCGCGTAGACGCACACATATGCCGCAACCAGATATACGCACACACGCAGGAACTTTTACACCGCGGACAGGTAACTAGACCCCAGACTCTTGACGCAGGGGGCACTAACCAAGGACCTTTATGAAGGGACACGGGTCCCACATAATGCACCCCCCCATCCTCAACCCTGCACACCACGACCCAAAGCGCGCGATAGCTCAACGATACACCGCGCTGACCACACAAGTGTAAGGTAGGGCCAATAACCGCTCATACCGCACCAGCCTACTGGACACTAACCCATGCCCCGTTATGACGTGACCGTACAGATCGTTACCCTAAGAGACTTAGCTACAGACATATGACTGGAAACATGTGGGAAACGGACATCTCACTGAGTGAGCCACACACACCTTTACGTCCCTAACCTTTGAGCTCCTGCAATATTGCAGGCAGAGACGTTGGACTCAGCAGGTCTCGCCACTACCCCAGACTAGACCTGCGTAGACCGACCTACTGGGGGACCCAACTCCGCGGCTGCCCTAGCCTGCTAGGAGACGGTGCGGTCTTGTAATCCACCCAGCTACACAGGAACCCCCCATATTGGGGGAACATTTAACTTCTGAGGGAAAACTACTGTGACCCCTCACCAGGGACCTCTCGGGCCGGGCCGAACCGGGCGCGGATCGGGCCGCAACTTATTCTTAAGTGTCCTAACACCCGGGGGCTACGACCCTCCTCTACCTTACCTGTAACTGCACACTCTATAATCTCTCCTTCCCCCCCTCCCTCCCCCCCACCTCAACTACCTTTCTTCTACCCCACCATCTCCCATCCCTTAGCAGTTGGGGTGCGCACGGGCATCTAGAGCTAGGAACCCAGAACTTGACCACGGTGAAAACTGCGCTCGTACCCACACTATCACCATGGTGTACACGGCTGCACCCCTTCGCTTCCTAACGCAGAACTGCCGAGGCCTCAACACGCCCGAGAAGCGATCACACCTCCTGCGAGAACTGCACCGCAAACGGGTTTCAGTAGCGGTGCTGCAGGAAACACACCTTAAAGCATCAGACACCCACAGGCTGAAGAACAGCAGATATCCAATCAACTACCACAGCACCCACACAGATACCCGAAAAGTAGGCGTAGCGATAATGGTGGCTGCTGATATCAAATTCACCCTGACAGACCAACTAGCTGACCCTAACGGCAGATTCCTTTTTATCAAAGGCACGATTTCGGGAAAAGGATACACTTTCGCCTCCGTCTATGCGCAAAACAAGCAACGTTCCTGAGCAAAACGATTCGCCCACTGGCAATATTTACAGAAGGAACGCTTGTCATAGGGGGGGACTTCAACGCACCGCTTGACCCACTAGTTGACTCATCGACAGGACACAGTAGCATACCACAAACCGCGATAAGGGCAATAAGGAAGACCCTGCGAGACCTGAGATTGGTGGATGCGTGGCGAACCCTACACCCGACGGCCCGAGATTATACACACTACTCGGCCATCCACAGGAGATATTCGCGTGTCCTCATACAACAAGAAGGACTACAACGTTTGCAGTCGGCTGAAATCACACCGACGCCGTGGTTGGACCACAGTGCAGTATCCATAAATATGGATTCCCCGCTATTCAGACCCACTAAGACGGCATGGAGACTGAATTAATCGCTCCTGTCGGACCCGGAAGTAAAAGCGCTTCTGACAGACCATTTAAACAACTACTTCGCGGAGAACGATACGGCGGATGTGTCGAAGGTAACGCAATGGGAAGCGCACAAGAGCATGCTCCGGGAACATCTCATACGGATTGCCTCGCGAAAAAAGAGAGAATCGCAGCAACATACGCTGGAACTCACCGAACGGATATCCGAACTGGAAGCACAACACAAGCGATTGCAGCTTGAGGAGCAGTACCGCTCACTACTGGATGCCCGCCGACAGTTAGCGGAACTCGTGGCCCGCAAGCACCACAGAGCGACACAGCGGTCCAAGGCGTTCTTCTACATTCACGCCAACAAGAGTGGGAGACTCCTAGCCCGCACGATCCGACCCCAACAAGCCAGGGCGCAAGTACACGAGATACGGAAGACTGATGGCACCCTCACACAATTCCCGGAGGCAATAGCCACTGAATTCCGTAACTACTACCAACAACTGTATAATATATCACCGACGTCCTCTGATGCCCATCGAGTAGAGTTGCAGGACGCAACAACGCGATACCTACAAAGATTCCGTCCAGACGCCCTAACACCTGAGGAAGCGGACCACCTGGAAGCCCCAATCACCACGGAAGAAGTACTAGCAGCAATTAAGGCAGCGAAAAAAGGGAAAGCACCGGGACCAGATGGACTCTCAGCAGGATACTACAAGTTGTTTAAAGACATCCTGTCTCCCCACCTCATAGCAGCCCTTAACCGACTCCAACAGGGCAACAAATTCCACCAAGAAACTTTAGCGGCCACAATCACAGTGCTGCCTAAGCCGGGCAAGAACCCCAAAAGCTGCAGCAGTTACAGGCCGATTTCGCTCCTTAACACGGATGTGAAACTCTTCACTAAAATCATCGCCACTAGACTCCAAACATTTGTGCCACGCATCATTCACCCGGACCAAACGGGCTTTATACCAGGTAGGGAAGCCAGGGACTGCACACTTCGAGCATTTTCCATACAAGCCTTGGCGCTAAAAGAAAAAACGGGCTTGCTTCTGCTCTCGACGGATGCCGAAAAGGCATTTGATAGGGTTACTTGGAGCTTCATGCTGGCAACACTGCGTAAAGTTGGCATGGGGAGGGGTATGATGACCTGGATAGAGGCACTCTATACCGACCCCAGCGCTCGAGTGAGGGTGAACGGCGCACTCACGGACACCTTCACTATCCATAACGGTACTCGGCAGGGCTGTCCATTGTCACCGCTCCTGTTCGCCCTTACCCTAGAACCATTTCTGGACAGGGTTAGGCGGAACCCGGAGATTCGGGGGTATAAACACGGAAACCAGGAACATAAGGTGGCCGCATATGCGGAAGATATGCTCTTCTTTGTGAGCAACCCCGCTGACTCTATGCCAACCCTGATGAGGGAATTCGACACATATGGCCAGTTATCGGGCTGAAGCTTAATTTGACTAAATGCGAATTGTTGAACGTTTCGACCCCTACAGATGTACGAGAGCGGATCAAACGTGAGTATCCCTTCCATTGGTGCCAGAATCAGATGCGATACCTGGGAATTTGGATACCCAGCAACCCAAAAGAACTGTACACTAGGATCTATGCTCCCCCATTACGCACAATACTACTCGATCTTAAAGACTGGAACTACGACCACATCTCCTGGCAGGGACGCATAGCAGTGATTAAGATGAACATCCTCCCAAGACTGCTTTACCACTTTCACACCATCCCCTGGCACATCCCACCAGAATTCTTTGCAGCCCTTAAGTCAGCAGTAATAAAATATGTCTGGAAGGGAGAAAGAGCACGACTTAGCCACGACAAGCTGTGTCTGCCTAGGAATTTGGGTGGCCTAGCATTACCGGATATACGCAAATACTTCCAATCTTGACAGATAACATTCAAGATAGAAAAAGAATCTTGACAGATAACATTCAAGATAGAAACACAGCTAAACCCAATTTTTTGAACCAATTAAAAGGTTTCTTTAGATGTGGCAACTGTAATGCCTGTCGCAACACAAAAAGTGACAAACAGGGTATTAAGGAATTTACAGTAGATAGCAAGACACATAAGATAAAAGAACTCATTACCTGTCAAACTCAAAATGTAATATACATGTTAAAATGTCCCTGTGGCCTAAGATATATAGGCAGAACCACGAGGCAACTGAAAACTAGAATCTGTGAACATGCATATAACATTAGGAGAAAATTTCAACAACATCAAGTCTCCCTACATTTTGAGGAGTTCCACAATTCTGACCCTTCTCTTTTGGAATTTATAGGAATCCAACAGAAAAAAAAAACTGGAGAGGAGGCAATCCTATTCAAAATTTGGGCCGAATGGAGATGAGGTGGATATTTGAACTTAATACCCTCATCCCCAACGGACTAAATAATGATTTCGAGATCTGCCATTTTTTAGACTCCTGAGAACTGTAGATTGACATATATCCAATCTCTATATGCAATATAGGAAATAGCTATCTACATGTATATTGATAAGACCCTACTATATTACTTTGAGAATGTATGTATATAAATGGAGTTAAATCACGATATATCAACTAGATCACGATATGGTAAAAGGAAACACAATGGTGAAATGTTAACGTTGGAAGTGTAATATTATAATTTTTTGCTTCTCCTTCTCCATATAGGAGACTATATAAGAATAAGAAAGAAAAATATTTGTCAAAATAGACAACAAATTTAATTGCATTAACATATGTATTTTTGTTTTCTTTCTCTCTATAAGATATGTAACAAAAGGAAAATATGCTACAGTAAAAAAGAAATTCATATAAAGTGTGTAGATCTGTAAATATAATTATACTTTTATTGATTGTGTATAAACATTTTGTTTTAAATATGTAAATCAATGTACATGTGTAGTACATAAGAAGTAAAGGGGGGCGGAGCCAAGCAGCCAAGCTGAGCAGACGTGCTGAGTCCCAGCTCCCGATCCAAAGCAACTGTTTTGGGGGAAAAAACCCTAAACTTGGCGCGTCTGTCTCCTGATTAGCTTCTAACAAGCAGGGGACCACCCGGGCGACCAACCTGATACCACACGTTAGCGGATCGACACCCGGGTGCCACACTTAAGCGACTGAGGCCTAATGGAGTTCGAGGCGGGAGGGGACGGCCGCTCTTCCCGTTCTCGGCCCCATAAACAGATGCTAAAGCGTGCTCACTTCCTACCCCCCCCCCTGGACCGGTGGGGGTCATCCCGGTCCGTAACAAGCGACTGGAGCAGTCGGCATGTATGAAGAGCAACGACCCCAGAAACCTTCTCCCTCGTGGCGACCACAAAATGGCGGCTGCCCGCTCACCTGAAGCAACGAGCCTGCAACGAAGTCCGGAGCATCATCCTTGCACCATCGCAGCATCGGCTGGAACAAATATTCAGGTGCTTCTGGGACAAACTGCGGAAGCGAATGCAGAGGGAGCAGACTCCACATCAGGAGCTCCCGGCAAAAGTGGCACTCGACCGCGAGCAACGCAGAGCGAAGGGGCCACTCTCGGGCACAGCGCCATCTTGCCCAGCTCCTGTTAAACTTAAGGGCCCTCTCGGGCTGAAGATCACCAGGGTGCAAACCCAGAGGCATCATCCACGCAAACAATCCCAGGAAAGCCTAGAGATAAGGGCTTGGAGGGAGCGTTTCGAAGCCCAGTTTGATCACACATGCCGGGACTTTTGGAGGCGCATAGCGCATAACACCACTAACCCCATTATACACACCGCACGAGTAAAGGGAGCGGCTCCTCAGCCCGAAGCACACACTGTTAAGCGACATTCCCGCCGACGGAACCCCAAAGCTCCGAACCGGACAGAGGCACGACGCCACCCAAAGCACAAGCTACCACCATCCAGGCACGTCTCTGCACAGCACTCACGGAGAAGCAGACTCCAAGCTGATATGCCGTTGGGTCGGAAATCTTCTTCAGGGCACATTCGTTTACGGGCACTGAGAGGGCCGGGAGGCCTGGCCCCAGCAACTGCACTCTGTGGCAAGAGGGTCGGGGAAGCACACGACCATGTAAGCACCAAGGGCTGGCGGTGCTCCCTCCTTCAGGAAGATAGACTCAGGTTCCTCGGGTCTGGCGGGTTGCCATTAGTGGGTGTCGGTTAGGCTGCCTCAGGCTATGGCTGCACACTATCTACTCTACAACTCATCCTTAACGACCTGTTAGCCTGACACATGACTTAGAGTTACTTATTGAAACCAGCAATTAGCCTCCAAGTCAGCCGACCTGCATAAATGTATTGTTTAATGTGTTATTTAGCATCATTGTCCCTAGCATCATGAGGGCTGCCCCCAGTCACTGTAAATTTATGTACCCAGCGGCAACCAAGCATCAGACCTCACTTAGTTCGCTTATTTTGTTACTTACCTATTCTAATTAATTGACAAATTTCATGTCTGCCGTTTTTACACTTGAACTTCCAGCCTTGTTTTTCAGGCAGATGAGTGTATTCCAGCATTCAATATACTGCAGTAGTTTCCTGCAAAGTACACCTAACCCACACACATACTACACTACTGAGCAGTTACTCTTCGCTACTGTTAAATGTTTTATTAAGCTTGTTGCTAACAAATAGCAGAAATACCAACAAAAGAAAAGAATAAAACCAAACACAAGGAACTACCTTGAACGAAAAGCTGCCTCCCTACAGGCACACTCCAAAAGCCTGTGAAGACAAAATATACACACAAAAAAGGTGGAAATAAATCACACCTAATGGGGGCGCTAATCGCAAGGAATAAAAAGTACCCTTGTAAAAAATAGTGAAGCAATAAAACTCTATATACAATAGAGTAATCTCTTAGAAAAAATTAGCTTTATTCTGCATCACAGTGCAGTAAAACCATATAAAAAACATAAAAACAAGATATAATAATCTCCAATGCACAAATAATACACAGTGAACAGTCCTATTATGAGACCTGGGAAAAACAAGCCCTGCATAAACCACTATATAACCAGAGTGAAGTATAAGATAGACTAATCAGCTCCTGGTCGCGACCTCCAGGGCTCCTGAGGAAGTCCCGAATACAGCGGGACGAAACGCGTTGAGCCACATCTATCATCCAGCCGACGTCCAGAGACCTTAACATCATTACCACTGACCGAGTTGCAAGTATTTTCAGCCCTGGAAGAAAAAAAAAAAAAAAAAAAGAAGTAAAGATCCCACAATAGATGAGGGAAAAGCAGCCTTCCGTTTACAATAGGATGTGCTTGCTAATCCAATTGATCTATCTGGGACACCATACATATGCAAATGTGGACTGAAAAGGAATTAAGCCAATTAGGCATCAGATTAGTCGTATAAAAACGCACATCAGTGAAGACTGACTTTAGCGCATCACGTCCTGACGAAGCCGTCCGAGAACGGCGAAACGCGTAGACAAACACGTAATCACGCAAAAGAGGAGGCGGAGCCTAAACACGAGCCGGGAACACGGAAGAAGGAAACTAGTCCATACTCACCTGCCGACCCGACTTCAACAACAGGAGCTCCATTCAACTCGTGTGATTCAGGAGACATCACCCAGTGTGGGACAGTCTTGCTGTGAGCAAACGGGAATATATACCGTTATGCTCACCACCATTTCCAGTAAGCAGGAATTTGTTTTTACTGCCATTTAGCTATATTTTAGCGTTTTTTTATGAATTGTATACAATAAATTGTTATTTTTATATCATACACACGTATATGAATTCATACCAGTTTATGCAGATCTGTACTATGATCTCTTGTTGATCTCTCTTTTTTGCATGCTGTATCTGAAATTTGAGTCCTATCCAGCAAAGTCTAAGTATAAATTCATCTTTGTTTGGTGATAGGGGCTTATTCACTTCATATCGCTCCACTTCTTATACATTTTACTAAAATACTTCCAAGCCGCTGTGTTACAGCGGATCAGGGACTGGCATGCGGCGTCCAACAACAAATTGTGGGTCGCACTAGATAGGGAAAGCACAAACAATGCCCTTCACAGATTCACATGGCAAGGCTCGGCAGACGCGACATCGAAATTGGGCAATGAATAACCCATTACTCAAACACTAAAGACATGGTCTCTCTTAAGGCGGAACCAACACATCTCTCCTCAACCAAGCCCCTTGATCCCGATAACACACAATACTGGAATAGGTGGGGGGCTACGCAGATCGGCCTGGCCAATCGAGGGAGATGGGGACTGTTATGTCCCGATATCCGAGGTCCTTAGCAATACTGGAATGAAAACCATACGGGAATGGAGCGAGGTACCACAACTGATGCTGATGCACAGATTTCATTATGCGCAACTACGTCATTTCTATTACAACCTCCCAAACCGAGTAGCAATCCACAGAGAACAGATGTGGTTCGAACACCTCTGCATAGCCGATTCTGGGGTAGAAGGTAGAGTTTCAACTATCTACCAACAACTGATCACAGGTGATCACACGCGGAACACTGCGTTTAAGAGGCAATGGGAGGAGTTGACGGCTAGAACGTACACCGAAGCACAATGGGAACAGATACTGATCTTACAACACAAAAGTTCCATAAGCACCAAGTATCAGGAGGTCAACTTTAAGCTACTCTCCCATTGGTACAGGACCCCATCGCTACTGCACAGAATATTTAGGGATACCACAGATGTCTGCTGGAGGTGTGAGTCACATACTGGTACCCTCAGGCACATCTGGTGGGACTGTGCAAGGATTAGGCCATACTGGGAGGACGTACGAAGGGAAATAACGGCTATCCTGGGAGACTTACCGGACTTTAGCATAGAATTGGCCCTCCTTCACTGCACGGAAAGCTCGATAGCCCAATACAAACGATCAATATTGAGGCACCTGCTGAATGCGGTGAAAGCGTCTATACCGGTTAGATGGAAACAGACCCAACCACCGACAACTGCAGAATGGCTACAGAGAGTGGAGAAAATACAAACAGCCGAGGCGCGGTACGCGGATCTGCTAGGGAGGAGCACCAAACACGTCGAAATTTGGACCCCATGGTATGTCTACCTATCACGACCAAGAAATGGAGGGTCTTAGCGCACACCACAACTCCTGGGGTTAGAGGGTGCCTGGGCGCACTCTGACACATGTCGCTCTCCACACTCTTGCCCCCCCCCACCCTCCACCCCTTCCTTTTCCCCACTTACCCCATCTCTTCTACCTACCTACATCCATTATGTTTATTCAAGCCCATATGACTTCTCTGAAGGGCATCGCTGGGGCGGCCTGACCTGCGCCTGATGGGGTTGGGGCGGGGAGGACCCGATCATGCTGAAGTACGATATATCGCTATGACACGAAGTGATTCTTACTGGTTTGAATCATTGACCTAATAAACTGTCGACCGACGGAGGTAATAAGGAACTGAACGTATGGAGAAAATAGTTTCCAAAATATGACACTTTCGACCGACGGGAGGAAGGGGATGTAGCACCAGATACGTGACATTATGGGGAGACACAACACACACCTAACCAGCGGGTTACACTATTAGGCAGACACAAACAAGCTTCTATCTGTCACACACGTGACCCGTGGAGCTACTCCGTACCCGAATTCTTGACCATCCAACTTACCAAGCGACCAATTTCATTTCATACACTCAGCCTCATAACCCGTAGGACAGGGGTCTCTAATGATGATTCAGGAGACATCACCCAGTGTGGGACAGTCTTGCTGTGAGCAAACGGGAATATATACCGTTATGCTCACCACCATTTCCAGTAAGCAGGAATTTGTTTTTACTGCCATTTAGCTATATTTTAGCGTTTTTTTATGAATTGTATACAATAAATTGTTATTTTTATATCATACACACGTATATGAATTCATACCAGTTTATGCAGATCTGTACTATGATCTCTTGTTGATCTCTCTTTTTTGCATGCTGTATCTGAAATTTGAGTCCTATCCAGCAAAGTCTAAGTATAAATTCATCTTTGTTTGGTGATAGGGGCTTATTCACTTCATATCGCTCCACTTCTTATACATTTTACTAAAATACTTCCAAGCCGCTGTGTTACAGCGGATCAGGGACTGGCATGCGGCGTCCAACAACAAATTGTGGGTCGCACTAGATAGGGAAAGCACAAACAATGCCCTTCACAGATTCACATGGCAAGGCTCGGCAGACGCGACATCGAAATTGGGCAATGAATAACCCATTACTCAAACACTAAAGACATGGTCTCTCTTAAGGCGGAACCAACACATCTCTCCTCAACCAAGCCCCTTGATCCCGATAACACACAATACTGGAATAGGTGGGGGGCTACGCAGATCGGCCTGGCCAATCGAGGGAGATGGGGACTGTTATGTCCCGATATCCGAGGTCCTTAGCAATACTGGAATGAAAACCATACGGGAATGGAGCGAGGTACCACAACTGATGCTGATGCACAGATTTCATTATGCGCAACTACGTCATTTCTATTACAACCTCCCAAACCGAGTAGCAATCCACAGAGAACAGATGTGGTTCGAACACCTCTGCATAGCCGATTCTGGGGTAGAAGGTAGAGTTTCAACTATCTACCAACAACTGATCACAGGTGATCACACGCGGAACACTGCGTTTAAGAGGCAATGGGAGGAGTTGACGGCTAGAACGTACACCGAAGCACAATGGGAACAGATACTGATCTTACAACACAAAAGTTCCATAAGCACCAAGTATCAGGAGGTCAACTTTAAGCTACTCTCCCATTGGTACAGGACCCCATCGCTACTGCACAGAATATTTAGGGATACCACAGATGTCTGCTGGAGGTGTGAGTCACATACTGGTACCCTCAGGCACATCTGGTGGGACTGTGCAAGGATTAGGCCATACTGGGAGGACGTACGAAGGGAAATAACGGCTATCCTGGGAGACTTACCGGACTTTAGCATAGAATTGGCCCTCCTTCACTGCACGGAAAGCTCGATAGCCCAATACAAACGATCAATATTGAGGCACCTGCTGAATGCGGTGAAAGCGTCTATACCGGTTAGATGGAAACAGACCCAACCACCGACAACTGCAGAATGGCTACAGAGAGTGGAGGAAATACAAACAGCCGAGGCGCGGTACGCGGATCTGCTAGGGAGGAGCACCAAACACGTCGAAATTTGGACCCCATGGTATGTCTACCTATCACGACCAAGAAATGGAGGGTCTTAGCGCACACCACAACTCCTGGGGTTAGAGGGTGCCTGGGCGCACTCTGACACATGTCGCTCTCCACACTCTTGCCCCCCCCCACCCTCCACCCCTTCCTTTTCCCCACTTACCCCATCTCTTCTACCTACCTACATCCATTATGTTTATTCAAGCCCATATGACTTCTCTGAAGGGCATCGCTGGGGCGGCCTGACCTGCGCCTGATGGGGTTGGGGCGGGGAGGACCCGATCATGCTGAAGTACGATATATCGCTATGACACGAAGTGATTCTTACTGGTTTGAATCATTGACCTAATAAACTGTCGACCGACGGAGGTAATAAGGAACTGAACGTATGGAGAAAATAGTTTCCAAAATATGACACTTTCGACCGACGGGAGGAAGGGGATGTAGCACCAGATACGTGACATTATGGGGAGACACAACACACACCTAACCAGCGGGTTACACTATTAGGCAGACACAAACAAGCTTCTATCTGTCACACACGTGACCCGTGGAGCTACTCCGTACCCGAATTCTTGACCATATAACGATCCAACTTACCAAGCGACCAATTTCATTTCATACACTCAGCCTCATAACCCGTAGGACAGGGGTCTCTAATGATGTTCGAGAACACTCTCCTGCTCCACCTGTCACATAATTTTGATACTGAAGCTACAACCTTCATTTAAACTGTTCGATTTATAAGCTCAACTCTCCAGAAGACCCTTAGAATAGGGTTCGGAAACGGCTCCTTTTTTGCATTTAACCAGTTATTGTTACTGTTATTGAAACTGCTCTAGCTATGAGACATGCACCCATCTAAACTTGTTACACTTGTTTATATTCTATTGATTGACAGCTTTTACGATGCTTGACACATGTGAGATTGCTAAAAAACGATAATGCCTATTGTTAACACTATTAATGCCATTGTTCAACTTGTTTTACAACGCATGTATGATGTCGTGGTATATGCATGTGTTACAGTACTCACTTGAACATCACAATAAAGAATTTACAAAAAAAAAAAAAAAAAGAATGAGAGTGACAGGTGAGGCCCTCTCTTTGCATTGTTGCGAGGCGGCTAGCTATGATTTGGCCCGAGGGACGTATTACCTCCGAGTATGAGGTTGGGGATGTTGGCCTCGCGGGACCACTAGCCTATGGATTAAGACCGGAAAATATTTTTATCTAATTGGGCCTCCTAACCTAGGACCAGTACCCCTCAGAGATTTTTAGGAAATAGTGGGTTCTGGCGTAGTACCTGAAAAGTGAGTCAGGCTTGATCTCTCAATGAAGAGTAACTGTGATTTTGTCGGGTGGTTGACCTGTGGGTATAAGATGATATATAAATATCTGAATATGGGGTAGTGGTTAGGCCAGATCGTGGACCTTAGAACCAGAACCTACCCGATAACTGCAGAGGAGATATAACCGAGAGAAACCGGCTTCTTGCTTGTAAAAGCTACCGTTCCACTGACTAAACCTAGGAGAGTAAATTATATATTTAACTAATATCATATGTTTATATGGTCATTTGCATGAATCATATGACAATATTACCAACCTATAAATAAAGTATAAATGATACCGATCTCAGGGTCCCCAAATCTTAATATGAATCTCTGGTAAGGAAACCTGTGGGAAGATGTCAGAAATCAGGATTCTAATTAAGTGTAGCATAACTTTATGTATATATATGTATATATATAAAGAAAAATTTTGGGGTGTAATATCGTTATTGACCGGTAGGGGGCGAGATTCCACCTAAGAAGTGGATGCCGGATCGTGTTTAAATTTGTGAGTAAAGCGTGAATTTAAATAGAGTGTGATTACAGTACACATGAATACGTTGAGTTTGGTAGAAAATTTCCTAAGTATATCGCCGAATGCAGCGTTCGTTTAAATGTTTAAATGACATGGATTACATTGCTGAGCGGCGGAGTGATTTAAACGAAAAAAGTACCGAATGCGGTTGAATGAGAATGGGGCTCCGCCGTGTAAGCCGTGAATATGAAGCGGTTTGCTTTACGGCGGGCCCAACTTATGGTTTTTGGCGGCAGCAAGTACCGGAAAAGCTGTGCGGACGGCGGCGGCGGGAAAAAGAGCCCTAGGAGAGCCCGGACAACGCAGGAGAGCACCGGACCAGGAGAACACGAGGAACAGGTAAGAGGAAATCCAAGATGGCGGTCTGAGCCGGAAGTAACGTTTCAGACTCGCCAGACCAGTAACAGTAAGGTGGGAGTGGATTGGCAGCCCTTTTAAAGTGAAATCAAGCCCCTCCCACAACTACAAGCCAAGCCCTTAAAAAAAAAAAAATATATATATATATATATATATATATATATAAAAAATAATCCTGCACTCCATAAAAAGATAAATATACTTGCCCGGTGCTTGTCAGGTGAAAATACAAAAATAGATAATCAAGATAGCACTCCCAGGACTTGAATAAATGTAAAACTTAACTTTTAATCTTCTTAATCAAAAAAATCGACGTTTCAGTCTGTTACACACAGACTCATCAGGACCTGATGAATGTCTGTGTGTAACAGACTGAAACGTTGATTATTTTGATTAAGAAGATTAAAAGTTAAGTTTTACATTTATTCAAGTCCTGGGAGTGCTATCTTGATTATCTATTTTTGTATGTATGTATAGCTTGATAAATAGCTTGGCACTCTGCTTACTTGTAATCCAATAAATCTGCCTGGGTGCAAACGGTAATGCGTTCCAACCTTGAAAAAGACCTGCAGAGGTCGAAACGTTGGTTCTTCTGTTCGCACATCGTTTAAAATAAAACGGAACACTTTTTTTTACACAAGTCCTGAGAGTGCATCCTGGATTATTTTTTGTGTATATATATATATATATATATATATATATATATTACAATGTTAAACGAAAATCTGCACACCAGTCAAGCCAGAAGACTTGTTTTTCCCACGGAAATCACAAATTTGCAGTGAATCCGCAAAGGATTCTGGGTGGTCATATGCAAATTAGTTTCACAAATAATCAAATTTTTGCCTCATTCCATTTTAAACGTGGATTCCTTTGAGTCTGTGTTTGCTATATACAACAGTTTTGAAACACAACTTGGGAAAAGATGCAAAGCCAGTGAATACACAAGCAACGTATACCCTTAATGGAAGTGAATTAGGGATAACAACACACGAAAAGGACTTGGGAATTGTTATAGACAACAAACTATGCAACAATGTGCAATGTCAATCAGCAGTGGCCAAGGCCAGTAAGGTATTGTCATGCATGAAAAAGGGCATTCATTCTCGGGACGAGAATATCATTTTGCCTCTCTATAAATCACTGGTAAGACCACATATTGAATATGCTGTGCAATTTTGGGCACCTGTTCTAAAGAAGGACATCATGGCACTAGAAAAAGTGCAGAGGCGGGCTACAAAATTAATAAAAGGAATGGAACATATCAGCTATGAAGAAAGGTTAACAAATTTAAACCTATTTAGTTTAGAAAAACGTCGCCTGAGAGGGGATATGATAACATTATACAAATATATTCGGGGCCAATACAAACCATTGTGTGGAAATCTATTCACAAACCGGACTTTACATAGGACACGAGGCCATGCGTTTAGACTGGAAGAAAGAAGATTTCGTCTAAGGCAAAGGAAAGGTTTTTTTACTGTAAGAACAATCAGGATGTGGAATTCTCTGCCTGAAGAAGTGGTTTTATCAGAGTCCATACAGATGTTCAAACAGCTACTAGATGCATACTTGCAAAGACAGAATATTCAAGGATATAATCTTTCAATGTAGGGTAATAACTGCTTGATTCAAGGATAAATCTGACTGCCATTCTGGGGTCAAGAAGGAATTTTTTGTCCTAGCTTGTTGCAAAATTGTGCTTCAAACTGGGTTTTTTTTTGTTTTGTTTTGTTTTTTTTGTTTTTTTTTTTGCCTTTTGGATCAACAGCAAAAAACAGGTGTGAGGAAGGCTGAACTTGATGGACGCAAGTCTCTTTTCAGCTATCTAACTATGTAACTATGTGACCACTCATGGACAGCTGTTTGATTGTTAACCCCTTAAGGACCAAACTTCTGGATTAAAAGGGAATCATGACATGTCACACATGTAATGTGTCCTTAAGGGGTTAAAGGAACACTATAGTCACCTAAATTACTTTAGCTAAATAAAGCAGTTTTAGTGTATAGATCATTCCCTTGCAATTTCACTGCTCAATTCACTGTCATTTAGGAGTTAAATCACTTTGTTTCTGTTTATGCAGCCCTAATCACACCTCCTCTGGCTATGATTGACAGAGCCTGCATAAAAAAAAACTGGTTTCACTTTCAAACAGATGTAATTTACCTTAAATAATTGGATTTCAAATTGTCTCTAAATTGAACTTTAATCACATACAGGAGGATCTTGCAGGGTCTAGCAAGCTATTAACATAGCAGGGGATAAGAAAATCTTAATTAAACAGAACTTGCAATAAAGAAAGCCTCTTTACAGGAAAGCTCTCTTTACAGGAAGTGTTAATGGAAGGCTGTGCAAGTCACATGCAGGGAGGTGTGACTAGGGTTCATAAACAAAGGGATTTAACATCTAAATGGCAGAGGATTGAGCTGTGAGGCTGCAGGGGCATGTTCTATACACCAAAACTGCTTCATTAAGCTAAAGTTGTTCAGGTGATTATAGTGTCCCTTTAATGCTAATCATCAGCATGAGGTTGGTTACTGGTTTGCTATTGAGGCTTGGTAGTGCCTATATGTAGATAGATATATATTATATATGGTGTTTAGTGATGTCGCGAACATAAAATTTTCCGTTCGCGAATGGCGAACACGAACTAACGCAAATGTTCGCAACCGGGCGAACCGCCATAGACTTCATTAGGCAGGGGAATTTTAAAACCCACAGGGACTCTTTCTGGCCACAATAGTGATGGAAAAGTTGTTTCAAGGGGATTAACACCTGAACTGTGGCATGCCGGAGGGGGATCCATGGCAAAACTCCCATGGAAAATTACATAGTTGATGCAGAGTCTGGTTTTAATCCAAAAAGGGCATAAATCACCTAACATTTCTAAATTGTTTGGAATAACGTGCTTTAAAACATCAGGTATGATGTTGTATCGATCAGGTAGTGTAAGGGTTACGCCCGCTTCACAGTGACAGACACAACTCCCTGTTTAACGCACCGCAAACAACCGCAAACAGTCCATTTGCACAACCGCAAACTCCCCATTTGCACAAGGTTGGGTACCAAGCTAGCCATGTCCCGTTCCTTGTCCTCACTGATGTCATTGAAGGTCTCTTCCTCCACCCAGCCACGTACAACACCAAGGGTCCCCGAAAGGTGACAACAAGCCCCCTGGGACGCCTGCTGTGTTTGGTCTTCCACCTCCTCAAAGCCACCTTCCTCCTCTGACTCCTCTTCTTCAGACTCCTCTCTCTGCGTTGCCTCTCACAAATTTTTGAGACTCCACCAGCTTGTATGGTAAAAGCTGGCGGGCTAAGAGTTCAGACAAGCCAGCTGTCAGATGTCAAAAGGCCTCTGAGGCACACACGGAGAGACGAGAGGCACTGGACCGGACCTGCGAGACGGAGCGACCGGACCCAGCAGCCGAAAACACCGGGGCCGACCCAGAGCCCTTTCGGACTACAAACCCCTCACAGGATGCTACAGCCCCTTCTGCAGGTACGAGACCGGACCGGCATCCTTACCAAGCACTGCAGTGCTGCTCCATGCACAAGCCTCAGACCCAGGCCCCGAACGGGCATAGGATGACTGGGCAGTACCATGACTTTGGAGGGCCAGCACCGGGCTTTATGGACTAGCCCACCAGGAGGCTACAGGACTAGCCGAATAGCATTGGCAACAATACCCGGCAATCTATGGCTCCTGAATAGCATTGGCAACAATACCCGGCAATCTATGGCTCCTGAATAGCATTGGCAACAATACCCGGCAATCTATGGCTCCTGAATAGCAGTCGCAGAGATACAGCACCCACGGACTGGTGATCTTTAAGGTGCAACTAAAGCCACTTATAGACAGTCATAACAGTTAACCTTTCCACATCATATACATGTCGCAATGCATAGTCTCTGAGAGCGGTTGATCACGATTCATACTACTATGTCTTCCATGTTTTAGTGCAAACTAGTCTGACTACTAATATAGTTGAAACATGCAACTTTTATTCATGCCAGACAACCATGCAGGCCAGACTAACAAACATGCCAGGGCCAATCATAGTTAACCACCTCAAACATAGCCTCACCCTGGTTCTCAGTATGTAGATTTATATACTCACGCACTGCTTAATATAACGTATTCAGTAGGACGTAAGCTTAAGCCTGTTTAAAGCGGCACTGTCATGCCGAACTTACCTTTCCCCAAAAGATTCTTCTTCTCTCCCTCTCTCAGGATCTGTTCTTCTTTTCTTCCTTTATGCTCTAGTTTTCTTTAAAACATAAGACAAAGTAGGGACTATTTCTCTTATGGAGGTTTCCTACGCAGTGACCAGCGGAGGAGCAAAGTGTGCTTCGTTTCCGGTGGTTACAGCAATTTTACCATGATCCTTTGCTTTCCTATCTGTTCCCGCGATGCTTCCTGTCACTTAGACAGGACGCCGGAAAAACTGCCGAATTGCGTTCTAACAGTTTCTCCATTCGTGTTAGAACGCAATTCGGGACTTTGTTCGGATCGGAATTTCATTCATTCATTCCGAGCTATTGTCCTCCCCCCGGCCCCCACCCCTGAGCTGCGGGTGGGGGCCCTAAGTTACAATAAGGGGACCTACTGTCCTCCCCCCCGGCCCCCACCCCTGCGCCATAGGTGGGGGCCCTAAAAAACAATAAGGGAGGGGACCTACTGTCCTCCCCCCCGTCCCCCACCCCTGCGTAGGGGGTGGGGGCCCTAAAAAGAATAATGGGGGGTACGACCTACTGTCCTCCCCACCGGCCCCCACCCCTGCGGGGCGGGTGGGGGCCCTAAGTTACAATAAGGGGGGGACCTACTGTCCTCCCCCCCAGCCCCCACCCCTGCGCGGTGAGTGGGGGCCCTAAAAAACAATAAGGGAGGGGACCTACTGTCCCCCTGGCCCCCACCCCTGAGCGGTGGTTGGGGGCCCTAAATGAAAATCCCCCCCCATCAAAGGTGACTAGGGGTCCCCAAGCCCCTAGTCAACCCCCCCCCCCACCCAAATAAAAAAGCCCCTACCTACCTGTGGCAAACCTAGCCACTTCTGGACTATGCTGTACCAAAGTTGTCCGTAGGCTGTAGGGGGGGACTGTATATATTGTATTATGTGTGTATTATACTGTGGGCGTTCGCATGCTGGCAGCCCTAAGCTACCAGCCTGCAAACACTTCGTTTGACGAATCGCGGCTATCTGGGACGTTCGCCAAACGAATACGGGCTCCCCAGGTGGACCACACACTTAGAGTCGTGTGGCGCTCATTAACCGATTGCAACAATGTTGCAATCGGTAATTAAAGGCTCTCCTAGGTGGCCGTCGTTCGACTACCGACCATGCGGCGGTCGGCCATCTTGGATCCTTTGTCTCTCCAGCGGTGTTCGTCGTCGAGTGCCTGGAACTAAAAACGGCTACTCGATGATACGAACACCGCTGGACTTCCAGAGCGTTCGGGAGTTCCGCTCTCCTCACATTGTGTTCCCCATCGGTGTTCGGTAGTTTTAAACCGAACTCGATGGTTAAATGTATTTCATGCGGCGTTCGGTCAGTTCAGCTGGGAGCTGAGCGGTATTCTCCCAAAAGATGCGCTCAGCCCCAGCTATCTACCGAACGTTCGGTCACATTAATCTACCGAATAAAACTCTAAAACTGTATTTTAATGTAGATTGTCAGTTCTGCTGCACGAGGGGATAATCCACTTAATCGTCCATTTTAGTGGGAGTATCCTTCTCGTGCAGCGAAGCCTGTTGGGATAATTATGCTGCATGATGGGAGAAATCCCCTGAAACAACTGTATGGAAACCCCTTGCATGGGGAACTGTATAAATATGCACGCTGTGAATAAAGCCAGTTAGTTGACTCCCAAACTGTGTTTCGTCCGGTTATTGGGAGGATTGGGGATATTGCATTACTTTTCACCGCTGACTGTGGATGTACCTGTTATACCAGCGGAGATCGTGGATTCTAATACTGCATTCCGCTACAATTGGTGGCAAGCGACGGGATCCAACCTTACAGCCGAAAAGCGCAATTCGTGCAATCAGAACTGCCGAATAGGAAGAGGAAATGGCAAGCAGAATACAGCGAAAGAACTGACTACCGAAAGTGAATGGAGACAGATTATTCTAAGCTGAAGAGACAAACGTTAAAAGAACTGCTGGAAGCCAGGGGTAAGATAGCCAGCAGCAAACCCAAGGCTACACTAATTGCCGAGCTGATGGAGGGAGACCGAGCCCGCAGCGCTACACCCCCAGCAGTTATGGAGGAAACGCTCTATGAGAGAGAAATGAGGACCAGGCTCGCATTTTTGTCGCAGCCTGTATCGGATGCCATGATGAACCTGGTGATGGCGAATGTGCAGGAATACGTAATGGCACACAGCCCGCAGCACACGCTGGCTCGAGCAGAGTCCGCAACCGGGTCCCTCTACAACCCGGTAAAACCCAAAATCCCGTATCAGGCCTTCAAAGCATTTTGCGAGGAAAAGGATGAGATTGATGGGTACTTGCAGGACTTTGAGAGACTTTGTGATTTGCATGAGTTAGAGCGGACAGTATGGGTGCCACTGCTGGCAGGCAAGCTAGCAGGTCGGGCAGCCGAAGCATACCGTGCTGTGCCCAGTGAGGACAGCAAAGACTATGAGAAGGTGAAGCGAGCAATATTAGAGAGGTATGCCATTACTCCGGAGGCATACCGGCGCAAGTTCAGAAACTTGCGCAAACCAGAATGAGATTCGCACGCTGAATGGGCGCACAAGCTAGACCAGGCCTCCAAGGGTGGATACAGGCCAGCCAAGCCACCACCATGGAAGGGTTGCGTCAGCTGATGTTGTTGGAGCAGTTTTTTAATGGATTATCCCCAGAGACACAAGAATGGGTGCGGGACAGGAAACCCCTCACCCTAACGGAAGCAGCTAGATTGGCCGACCAACACTTTGACGCACGGAGACACCATGGACCTATAGCCAAAAGCTACCCTCGACCCACCGGACTACCTAGCGCTATACCACCTCCAGCGCACACAGCCTCCCCGTTTCGTCCTTCCCAAGGGAATTTGCCTCCACCCTCTAGGTATAACGGGCGGGCCAACATCCAATGCCACTCTTGCAAACAATGGGGGCATATGGCCCGGGAATGTACCCAAAACCGGGGCAAGCCCGCCTGGAACCAGGGGCGCCAAAACCCAGTACCTAGGGCCGCTGCCCATTATTATCAAAGGGAACCGACCACACAGGAATTATGGAGTGTTCATGCAGAGGAACCCCTGGGTATATTACATGAAGTCATGACAGTCCGAGCCACGGATAACCGGCAACATCACCGCCAGCTAGTGACCGTTGAGGGAAAGGAAGTCCAGGGACTTCGGGATTCGGGAGCTACCCTAACCCTGATTACTCCCCATTTGGTTCCTGATACAGCACACACTGGTGGATCTGTGGCGGTAAGAGTGGCAGGGGGAGCAGTATAGTATCGATTGCCCACTGCTAAGATTCATTTGGATTGGGGTGCGGGGGAGGGCATGGTAGAGGTAGGCTTGATGCAAAACTTACCAGCGGATGTGGTACTGGGGAATGACCTGGGTCAGATGACCTCTGCCTTTGTACCTCAGGCCCCACATCAGGAGGTCCACCCCGTAACCACCCGGCAGCAGGCACGCACCACGGCCCCACCAGCTCACACCGAGGCTCAGGTAAGAAACCATGACAACCCCTTGACATGTATGACCTGGGACACCCCCACACAATTTGAGGCAGAGGTAAAAGCTGACCCCACGCTGCAGGTGTACCGAGATAAAGTGAGCACTGATCAGGCTGGTTTAGAGGGGGAGCGGTACATCTGGGAGAAAGGGTTATTATACCGTATAGCAGAGAAGGGGGTAGGCGGAGTGGTCACTGTGACCACCAAGCAGCTAGTAGTACCCCAGAAGTATAGGCAAGAGCTGCTTAGGATAGCTCACGACATCCCTCTGTCATGTCACCTGGGAATGACACGCACCCGCTACCGATTGACCCACGCTTTTTTCTGGCCTGGCATCTCTAAGGATGTAAGGCAATATTGCACCTCCTGTGACGTGTGCCAACGAGTAGGCAAACAAGGTGACCGTCATAAGGCTAAACTATGCCCATTACCCATCATTGAGGAACCCTTTAGCAGAGTAGCTGTGGATATCGTCGGGCCTCTACCCAAACCCAGTCCCTCCGGGAAGAGGTACATTTTAACCGTAGTGGACTACGCCACTCGGTATCCCGAGGCCATTGCCCTCTCCAACATCCATGCAGAGACGGTAGCTGAAGCATTAATAAAAATATTTTCCCGGGTCGGGTTTCCCCAAGAGATAATCTCAGATAGGGGCACCCAGTTCACCGCGGAGGTTACCCAACAGCTTTGGAGGGTATGTGGTATTAAACCCATAGTTAACTCAGCATACCATCTCCAGTCCAATGGGTTATGTGAGAGATTTAATGGGACCCTAAAACAGATGCTCCGTACATTTGGCGAGACTCATAAGGACTGGGAGCGTTACTTACCCCATCTACTTTTTGCCTATAGGGAGGTACCCCAAGAGTCGACAGGTTTTTCCCCCTTTGAATTGCTATTTGGGAGGAGGGTGCGGGGGCCATTGAACCTCATTAGAGAACATTGGGAAGGGGAGAGTAGCCCTGATGGTAACCCCATTGTATCTCACGTGCTGGAGTTCAGGGACCGACTGGAGGCATTGACCCAGGCTGTACGCACCAACCTCCGGGCGGCCCAACAACGCCAGTGCCGCTGGTACGATAGGGGAGCCAGAGACCGTAGCTTTCAAGTGGGACAGAAAGTTTTAATTTTAAAACCTGTCCGCACAGACAAGCTGCAGGCCATCTGGCAAGGCCCATACCAGGTAGTAGAGCAGCGATGCGACACGACCTATGTGATTGGCCCCTGCTCAGGGGTAGGGAAGCGACGCATGCTTCATGTGAACATGCTCAAACCCTACCATGAGAGGATGGAGGACGTGGCGGCCATATGCGCCTCGGCCTTTGAGGTTTAGGAGAATCTGCCTCTACCTGACCTATTAGAACCAGAGGACCAGATAGAGCCCTACAAGGGTGTCCAACTGGGGGAGCGGCTAAGCCCTTCTCCAACTTACCCGGGTACACTCCGCTGGCCACTCACCGAGTGGAAACCCCAGGACAGCTACCTATGCGGCAGACACCATATCGTGTCCCTGAAGCAGTCAAGACACATATGAAGGCAGAAATTGACGAAATGTTGCAACTAGGGGTTATCGAACCGTCAGACAGCCCCTGGGCATCGCCGGTAGTTTTGGTGCCCAAGAAAGACGGCACCACACGTTCTGCGTTGACTACCGGAGGCTAAATGACAAAACGGTGTCTGATGCCTATCCGATGCCCCGGATAGACGAGTTGCTGGATAAAATGGCTAGAGGGCAGTATCTTACGACCATAGACTTATGTAAGGGATACTGGCAAATTCCGCTAGCCGATGACGCCATCCCCAAGTCGGCGTTTGTCACCCCGTTTGGCCTGTACCAATTTCGGGTCATGCCTTTCGGGATGAAAAACGCTCCGGCGACCTTTCAAAGAATGGTGGATCGGCTACTGGACGGGTTCCAGGAATATGCATGCGCATACCTGGACGATATTGCCATATATAGCCAGAGCTGGTCAGAACACCTCCGACATATAGGAGCAGTTATTGACCGTATAGGGGAGGCAGGACTGACCCTGAAACCTAGTAAGTGCCATGTCGGGATGGCAGAGGTACAATATTTAGGACAATGGGTGGGGAGCGGGCACCAGAAACCCGAACCGGACAAAATTTAAGCTGTTGCTAAGTGTTCTACCCCTAGGACCAAGACCCAAGTACTGGCATTTCTAGGTACAGCGGGGTACTACCGGAAGTTCGTGCCCAATTATAGTGCCCTAGCCAAACCCCTGACAGACTTGACACGTAAAAACCTTCCCCGACAGGTTACCTGGGCCCCAGAGTGTGATCAGGCATTTCAACAGCTAAAGACTGCTCTAACTAATGCTCCCGTACTCGCTGCACCCGATCCAACTAAAAGATTTCTTGTTCACACAGACGCTTCAATGTTTGAATTGGGGGCAGTGCTGAGCCAAGTTGGAGCCGATGGCGGAGAACACCCCATAGCCTACTTGAGCCGAAAGCTATTACCCCGTGAAGTAAGCTACGCCGCCATCGAAAAGGAATGCCTGGCCGTGGTGTGGGCCCTTAAAAAGCTACAGCCGTATTTGTATGGACAACCTTTTTCCTTACTCACAGATCACAACCCGTTGGTGTGGCTGAACCGTGTGGCTGGGGACAATGCCAGGCAGCTGCGCTGGAGTTTGACGCTGCAGCCCTTCGACTTCACCATACATTACCGCCCAGGGAAACAAAACGGTAACGCCGACGGGTTATCCAGACAAACTGACCTTGAAAAGTGATCTGTGGGTGCTCTCCCGGACATCCCCAAGCCGATCCGTTGGGATCAGACTGTGTATGCCGGCTTGGTTCTGGGGGAGCATTGTGGCAAACCTAGCCACTTCTGGACTATGCTGTACCAAGGTTGTCCGTAGGCTGTAGGGGGGGACTGTATATATTGTGTTATGTGTGTATTATACTGTGCCCGTTCGCATGCTGGCAGCCCTAAGCTACCAGCCTGCAAACACTTCGTTTGACGAATCGCGGCTATCCGGGCCGTTCGCCAAACAAATACGGGCTCCCCAGGTGGACCACACACTTAGAGTCGTGTGGCGCTCATTAACCGATTGCAACAATGTTGCAATCGGTAATTAAAGGCTCTCCTAGGTGGCCGTCGTTCGACTACCGACCATGCGGCGGTCGGCCATCTTGGATCCTTTGTCTCTCCAGCGGTGTTCGGTCGTCGAGTGCCTGGAACTAAAAACGGCTACTCGATGATATGAACACCGCTGGACTTCCAGAGCGTTCGGGAGTTCCGCTCTCCTCACATTGTGTTCCCCATCGGTGTTCGGTAGTTTTAAACCGAACTCGATGGTTAAATGTATTTCATGCGGCGTTCGGTCAGTTCAGCTGGGAGCTGAGCGGTATTCTCCCAAAAGATGCACTCAGCCCCCAGCTATCTACCGAACGTTCGGTCACATTAATCTACCGAATAAAACTCTAAAACTGTATTTTAATGTAGATTGTCAGTTCTGCTGCACGAGGGGATAATCCACTTAATCGTCCATTTTAGTGGGAGTATCCTTCTCGTGCAGTGAAGCCTGTTGGGAGAATTATGCTGCATGATGGGAGAAATCCCCTGAAACAACTGTATGGAAACCCCTTGCATGGGGAACTGTATAAATATGCACGCTGTGAATAAAGCCAGTTAGTTGACTCCCAAACTGTGTTTCGTCCGGTTATTGGGAGGATTGGGGATATTGCCTTACTTTTCAGCGCTGACTGTGGATGTACCTGTTATACCAGCGGAGATCGTGGATTCTAATACTGCACTCCGCTACACTACCCCCATCACCCTAAAAAATAGTGAGAGGGGAATAAAATGACTACCCTGTAAAGTAAAATTCAACTTACCATTCGACGTCTTCTTTTTTCTAAAATCTTCATTTTTCAGCCCCAAAAAAGGCCAAATAAAAAGCCATCATACCCGTCGAACTTAAAAATAAATAAAAAAACCCGAGTGCAAAAAAAAATTCCGGACGAAAAAGAAAAAACCCGACGCTCAAAAATGTAATCCATCTTCACCCATGGAGGGCTCCGCGCAGACTGAGCTCTGCAGGGCGGGGGAAGGCCACAGGGACTTCACCTACCCACACAAAGATGGCGGCGCCCTGAATATAGATTGGGGCAGAAAATACAGATGAATAAATAGGTAATCTGGGGGGCTTAGGGGCATTTGGGGGTGACTAAGGGGTCAATTGGATGTAGTGGAGGCGGAAGGGGGGTTAAAAAAAACGGGATTCGGCATGACAGTGCCGCTTTAAATTCAAAGATGTTCTTAAATTATCTAAATGTAGATATATATACTCACGCACTGCTTAATATAACGTATTCACTATGACGTAAGCTTAAGCCTGTTTAAATTCAAAGATGTTCTTAAATTGTCTAAGCCTGTCTAAACACTACCAAGTTGTTGAATCTGACTGACAAACGTCATAATAATTTAACATATAAAATGTGCACGTATTAACATATACCCTATTGTTACAATTGTTACTTGAAAAGCATGAGGAATGCCGTTGGGGTACCACATG
Organism: Pelobates fuscus; assembly: GCF_036172605.1. Classification (NCBI taxonomy): domain Eukaryota; kingdom Metazoa; phylum Chordata; class Amphibia; order Anura; family Pelobatidae; genus Pelobates; species Pelobates fuscus. The sequence continues at coordinate 224,239,761 of NC_086320.1, forward strand.
CTCATTTGTTATACCTCCATACAAAAATAAAGAATAAAAAAAAAAAAATAAAAAAAAATGTATGCAGCTTCTGAATGAATCTAAAATAGATGCTGTCCAGGAGGTGGGAGGGTCTGGGAGGGAGGGTCTGCTGCTGATTGGCTGGAATGTGTCTGCTGACTGTGAGGTACAGGGTCAAAGTTTACTCAATGATGATGAAAAGGGGGCGGACCGAACATCGCATATGTTCGCTGTCCGTGGCGAACGCGAACACACTATGTTCGCCAGGAACTATTCGCCAGCGAACCGTTCGGGACATCTCTAATGGTGTTGCATATGTGGTCTGATTTTGTAACAACATATTTTCTATCTTACGAGCAAATACCTCCACAAAAAAGTAGATTGAAGAAAAAAATATCAAAATTAAATGAGAGCTAGTGAGTAAAATGTAGTAAACATAATAAAAAAAAAACTTAAATTTTATTACCCCATTTTTACTTCCTAAGAGGTATAGTCCAATTTGTTGGATAATTAAACACATTAAAGTCTACTAATAAGCCGTTAGTCTTGAAGTGATTAAAATCTGACAAATCTCTTCCAATTATCTGTTTGGTGAAAGAGGGCCCTATAGTTTACTAATGACGTTAAAGTGGGCACAGTTCTTCTCAACAAATCAAGGAGTCCATAGGTACATATTTAACACCTAAAATTTTATGAAAAGTACTGCAAACACTTTTCTAACGAATAAACACTTGTTGCACTTTCCCTTAAACCAATTAATTTGTCTTGCATAGAATACCTTTTGATTTATTTTTAAACGGACAGATCAGGTTCAAAATTAATCAAAAGTAATTCTATGCCAGATTAATTGATTCGCCATCTAACTAACTGATTTGTTTTAAGGGAGAGTGTTATGAATGCACATCTCTAAACAATACTTAAGTGTTTCATACCTCCCAATTCTGGCGTCCCAAGACGTGGGACGCCTGTGTGTGTGTGTGTTGTGGTGGTGGTGGTAAAGGGAGTAGCTGGCTATGTGAAGTGATGGACCTGCCCGAAATGGACTAGGTTTACCTGAATTACAGGTGGGTCAGCCTGGCTACCTGCCAGTCATCTAAGGCCAGCCTATTGAGGGCAGGTCCTACAAGGAACACTGTTTCAGTTCTTGGAACATAGTGTGAACAGCTCTCATGATGACATCTATGCTTGTTGGTGACATTTCCTATGTGTCTCGTGCGATGGTAAAAAGGATCTTTCATTTAGATGCATCCCATTTCTCTTGATCATCTTTGAGATGTTTTTACGCTCTAATTGGAAAGGCTCACACCTTTCTGTACAAGCTCTTACACCTGTTAATGCATATCAGAGGAAAAAACCAAGGCATGAGGTTAAAAAAAAAAACTGCCTGCAGAGCTCAGAGACAGTATTGTGTAGAGGGACAGAATTGGGGAAGGATACAAAACATTTTTGGCTGCATTGAATATTTAAAGCACAGTGGCCTCTTTTCTAATATGTAGTATTATTATTAATCTATTCTAATAGTATTTCTAAAATGGAAGACGTTTGGAACAAGCTAGAGCCAGGGATAGGCAACCTTCGTCACTGCAGATGTTTTGGACTACACCTCCCATGATGCTTTGCCAGGATTATGGCTGTAAGAGCATTGTGGGAGATATAGTCCACAACATCTGGAGTGGCGAAGGTTGCCTATCCCTGAACTAGACCCTTCCAAGAGCTGTTCACCTGGCCAAACTGATCCAGTAAGCCTTGAGCTCTTCACCCCTTATTTTTCAGAGATTTTAGGGCAATGGTAAGAGTTATTACAAGAGATGTATGCCTCCAGGGTGAATCAGAAAACTCTAAATGCAAGGTTTTAGGTAAAGAACCTCTTAAAGTACTCTATCAATGTCTGATTGGAGGCTATGTCATAGCTACTATTTTGCATAGGGAACATGACAATATCATATGGACTTATCTTATAAAGGTGTCCTCTTTGACTCCGACCTCTCCTTTACCCCTCATGTCCAATTGCCAAATCCTGCCGCTTCCATCTCAAAAACATTGCGCGCCTCTGACCCTATTTAACACCTGATACGGCAAAGGTGCTTGTCCATGCCGCTGTCCTCTCTTGTCCTAACTACTGTAACCCGCTTCTTAGTGGTGTTACATGTTCCCAACTTGTCCCGATATAGTCTATAATGAATGTAGCGGAGAGCTGATATCCCACAGCTGTTTTCCACTAAGATCCCAGGGAGGTTTAGGAACAAGGCAATAGTAAATCCATAGGCAGAGTTTCCAGCAGGCAAAATAACACAGCAGTATCCCCACAGCAATCCCAATAACTGGACGACACACAGTTTCAGGAGCAGAACTGACAATCTTTATTCCAGGGTTCCTTATAAAGCATGCTCCCATGCAAGGGAGGAGTTTACATCAATTAGGACAGTAACCAATACTGTAATTGTTACCTCCCACACATCTCCTCCCCTCTGGGTGACTCATAATCCCCTTAACTTACACAGGGTTTTACCCCAAACATGGATGTACCCCTAAACCAACACATAACATGAATATTAGGGTACCGCTAGGTAGCCCTGATCTGGGTGAACAATATATCCAAAATTCACCCAGATCGGACCAGGGGTTCGGTAGTTAGGTGGATGATGAAGTTTGACCGACCGCACACGAGGTGGTAGCCGAAAAGGGTTCCATGCGTTTGGGCCCTGCGGTCGGTCTCCGTTCGGCAGATGAAATACACAATATTCTTAGCCATCCAGACCTAAATTCCCCTGCATTACATTTCCCTCGTTCGGTACTTGGTTTCTACCGAATGGGGTGGTGTTAGGTCCCTCCGTTCGGTAGGTACAGAGCTCTGGAGGTCTCAGCGGTGTTCGGTTGATTGAGTGTCCGATTTGAGTTCCAGACACTCGACGACCAAACACCGCTGAGATTTTGATGCGTAAGATGGCCGCCGCACGTGGTTCGTATACCGAACAGCGGCCACCCAGGCATCAGCAATAAAGACCTAATTTGCGGTTTCTGTGAGAAGTGTGAACGCTTAACGAGGTGCACACTTCTCACTGGGGTGGTCTAATGGTTCGGTAGTTTCATTCTCATGGAACTACCGAACCCACATACGAAATTGTACATAAAGACAGGAATACACAGCACGAATACAGTTATACAGGTAAATTACAGGACAGGCTTACTGCATTCTGCTACAATGAATGCGGCGCCGAGGCTCATTTTCCTGTCCGCCTGCACCTCCCAGCCTCCCATCTCCACTCCTTGAAAAAAATCTTTGAAAATGTACTACTTTAGGAAAGCATATCTATTAAACTGTGAACAACTTTCCCTCCCCGCAACCTGATTCCTCTCCTGAAACTGTCATCAAAACAAAACCCTAAGCCCTCAGTGATTACTATTCTAGCAACCTACTTTTCGATCAGTGCCCTCAATCCTTCTGTTACTGTGCGTCCAACTTGTCTGGTTACAAATACGTGTCTGTTAGTCCACCCATTGCACAGCGCTACGGAACTTGTTGGCGCTTTGTAAATAATAATAATAACCCTTCCCAGTTTGATGGGAAGTAACAATTGATTCTTTAGTCATTGCTGATGTCTTTCCTCCTTGGCAAATGTTGATCGGAGAGAGCATTGACCAACTGTACAAATAGAATAGTGTAGGAATGGTGTGAGACTGTAGATCCACACAAATTTAAACTATATAGACTGATCTGCCTGGTCCTTGGTCTGTGACCAAGGAGGGCCCAAAGCAAGGAGGTGGCTTGCCCTTCATGCTGCTGGGTGCAAGGCCCCCCTGCTCAGTCTGTTCGTGAACGAGCACAGAGCAACGCAGAGCTGCAGACTGTGAAGTAAGTGAATCGCCTGTCACCCCCTACACATACACTTTCACCATCCCTAAACACTTTCAACCCAATACTCTGTCACCCCCTTCACCCAGCCACACTCTCTCCTAATCCTCTCACTCCCTTCAACCATACCAAACTCACACATCCTTGCTTTGCCACACTTACCCTATCACATTAACTTCCCCAATCCTGTCACTCTTACCTTTTCTCGCACTGTCACATTCACCCTCAACCATGTCCCACTCATCCCCTTCACCCTATCACATAAACCCCTCCAATCCAGTCCTCCAACTGTACCACACCCCCCAAACCCTATCACACTCTCCTCACAACCCTGCCACACTCACCCTGTCACATTAAAACCCCTCTAAATCATGTCACACTCCCTCCTCCAACTATGGCACATTTACACAAACCCTGTGATACACACAGCCAACTATGCCACACTCGCCTTGTCATATTAACCTCCTCCAATCCTATCACACTTACCTACCCTCCTCCAATGTCACACACCCCTAACCCTGTCACATTCACAAACTTAAGACATTAATCATACACACACAGTCATGAAACATAGCTTATGCCATAACACAATGCACAAAGGCCAGAGGCAACCCCATACACACAACACACTGCAAACAGCTACACCAACACATACGGTCCCAGACACATGCTCACAAAGACATACACTAGAAGGCGGTTGAGGAACTACAAACGTGGAACACACACTATATCTCTTGGCTAGGAAGGGTGAACGCAGTCAAGATGACGCTACTGCCTAAGCTTCTTTTCATATTCCAGACGGTGCCAATATTGGCCCCGGATTCCTTCTTCTCGACCCTGAAATCGGAGGTTCGCAGGTTTGTATGGAAGGGCAGGTCCCCGCGCATAGCTCATTCTCAACTGACACTGCCCAAACTCCGAGGGGGACTAGCGCTCCCCGATTTCGGAAAATATTATCAGGCGACACACCTTAACAGGCTCTTGAGCTGGACAACGGAGAGAAGCACGAAAATATGGGCCCAACTGGAATCAGAAATAACCAACTGCAACCTACGTGCCCTGCCATGGATTACGAAAACCGCGTACCGCCGCATGCGAATACAGAACCCATTCGTAACGGCGACTATGCAGGTCTGGCACAGACACGGCACGAAACACTACTTGACAACGGACCCAGGTCCGCTACTCCCACTGACAGGCAACCCGGATTTCCCGGCCGGAGACCAGAGCCAGCTTCCCGGCCTGACCAAACACATCCCAACCCTGCGTATCAAAGACGTACTTAGTCGACCATTCGCAGTTCGCCCGACGACTGAACTGTTCCCCGACCAACCACTTACATTCACGCATACCCTAGCACGGGCGCAGATCGTGCAATACATTCGATCAATCCCGCAAAGACCCTGCCTACAACGAGAGCTGACGCAGTTTGAAACGTTATGCACGCAGGACGCTGAACCGACCCGGGCCGTATCCCAAATCTATTCAGCCATCGTAGTGAACAGATATATTCTGGCACCACCATGTATCAGACGCTGGGAGGAAGACATTAACGAGTCCCTAACTGACGCAGACTGGGACAAGATCATCACCCACGTACAGAAAACACCGGGCTCGGCGAGACTACAGGAGAATTCATACAAAATCCTGACCAGGTGGTACATCACCCCATCGAGCCTCCACGCTAGAGACAACCAGATCCCCGACACATGCTGGCGATGCGAAACAGAGACGGGCACATTTACCCATATCTGGTGGGAATGCGCCCGCATTCGGCCCTTCTGGGAAGCGATACGCAAAGCGATACGGGACATAACGGACGAGACCCTACCGCGGACACCAGCCGCCTTCCTCCTCCATCATACTACAATACCGACGCCGGCTTACACCAGATCAGTCATCCCGAGACTCCTTAACGCGGCCAAGGCCACGATCCCCACGTTCTGGAAACAGACAAACACGCCACCCTTAAGAAGATGGGTAGAGGAAGTGGAGGACATAAGAAAATACGAGGACATGAAGGCAACTACCCCGAAACAGAGGGAGAACTACACAAACCGTTGGTTCTACTGGCTACGCCACATTAACTCGGACGACTTTCTACCACATCTTGCAGAACCGTAAGCAGGGACGCGAAGAGTGCAATGGAGGCCCAGAGGTCCCCCGAATGCGGCCCCGGGGAGCGGCAGCTCTGGGGCGGCGATGGGGGGCATCACCCTTCCCTACCCCATGGAACCCTCCCCCCCCCACCCGAACAGACACACGACCACTTAATATAACCCAGACACACCACGGCATTACCCTGACTACACCTCGGCAGACCAGATCACTGAACCGAGCAGACGCGCACCGCCCACAGACGACCCACAGGCCACTGAAACCGAGACACATATACCCAAAACCCGAAGACGACCACATGACCACACATACACCTACTAAACAGCCCATACACCCACGAGAGACTCGGGCCAGCAGTGGACCCACAAAAGAAACGAACGACACCCAGCTACTCAGACCAGGCGACACGGACACACCAAAATACCCTGCGCACAAAGCCCAAGCACCACACATGGTGCAGGAGCAAACACAGGACTGACCCCAAGATAACTACTCTTTTAGCACAACACGAGAGACACAGCCCCGCACACACGACCGATACCCACCTCCTTAGCGATGGGACAGTGCCACACAGCAACTCTCGACACCATACTAGATACCATCCCCCCACAGACAGCGGAACGCGGGGGAGAGGGGTAGCCATACACACAAATATACACCCCCCCAAAAAAAAAAAAGCAAAAAAAAAGCACGGCACCCACAAAGAGAGCCACGTAACGGACCAGCCATACACAGCCCAGCTACGGACCTTGACACGACCCAAAATACAATGAGACGAGACACTGACCAACGCCCAAACGACCACACAATACACCGTGACACACAAAGGCACAAATACCCACACACGGCCAGCATAACCCACACAGTTTATCGACCCAGACGAGACATACCACCCACCAGGGACTCTCGAAAGAGATAGAACCTAATGTATTACACAACTTCAGAAGGAGACCCCGTGATCGCATACCCTCCAAACAGAGGACCCCAAACACCGTGAACACACACTTCAACACATAAGAACCGACCACAGTACAAGCAGACATAGGCCAAGGCCACAAACAACCAAACCGATTCGCAGATAGCACACACAAAGATACAAACTGAGAAGTATTGCTATAAGTTAGCCTCGACGTAGGCGTAATGTTAGTTACCTTTGTTATATAAGCAGAGCATCTACATAGGCGTTTTTCTCTTGATGATATTTTACCATAACAAGCAGAGCCTCTGCGTAGGCGCATTTCCAAGTTCTTGGGATATACGAACAGAGCCTCTGCGTAGGCGATTTCCTTCTGATTATGTTTTGCCATACCAAACAGAGCCTCTGCGTAGGCACATCCCCAAGTACCTGAGATATACGAGCAGAGCCTCTGCGTAGGCAATGATGCCACGAAAGTATTCATATATGCTTTGTAAATGTTTAACATAAGAGAACGTAATAAAAACAATTTAACACAAAGACATACACGAACACACAAGGATACACTTTCAGGCACATACACAGGTAGACAATGCCTGACACACATAAATAGTGTGTGTGTGTGCGCGCGCATTTATCTGAGTGTTTATATGTGCATAAAGGTAAAGTGGCAACATCTAATATGCATGCATATACAATACATTTGGCAACACATATATAGTATAATTCAAATTAATATAAATGTAAAAGTATAGAATATGTGGGGGAAATTTCTGACATTGTTTTGTTATCTGCAGCTTTGTTTGGTAAATGCCTTTTAATTATTATTTTTTTTGCTTAACCAAAACTTAACCAAAACTTTCATTTTTGATTCCAATAACTTCCTCAAACTTGCAGTCTAAACTGCAATGTAACCATACCCTGCAATCGTTTTATAAAGGGTTAGCATAATTGCTAATTTTGTTTAGTGCAAATGAATTAGCAAATTTTGCATAATTACAGTTAGAGAGCCCACAAAGCAGCGGCACAGGGAGCCGCAACATTGCAGCCTCTCAACAATGAATACAGACTCCAGCTCTCTGTAGCTGTGGTGGAATCTCGGTAAAAATAAATTTAGTAGGCCGAGATTACCACGTGGCATGTGTACGTGCATATGCTGACGTATCGATCAGTTGGTTGCACGAGGCAAGATACGATCAGTAGTGTACGGAGCATGTGCAAGAATACAGGATGTAGTATTCCCCTCCTCCATTGTGCTGGACAGGCCATGCGGTCAAGCAGGAAGTTAATTCTTATGTGTATTGATTGGTCAAGAGAATGTGCGGGTGGAGCTTAATATGGGAGGAGTTATGTGCCTATATAAGGAGCCTGCACTATTGTCCGGGGCTCAGAACTTGCTGTATTTTGGTGACGTTAGTCCCTCTGAGTCCCGATCGGTGATCCAATAAAGAATCTCTTCCTTCCTGAAGAAACCTGTGTCCATCTCTCTGTGCTTCGCTTCCGTCAGTTTCTCCGGTATCATTTGGTGCATTGGCCGGGAAGCTCATCGTTCAACGGTAGCTGAGAGGCAGAGGCGTGAGACGGTCTATCTTTGCCCACGTTCTCTACGGCTGCACCCCTGAACTTCTGCGTGGACCTCCCTTCGTCTCGGCGCCACTGGTCTGTTGTCCAGGAGATCATCGGCCTCTACGTAAGAAGTGCTGGGGTGTCCCCGTCGATGAGTGTGAACTCAGGTTCAGGAACGAGGAGGTAAGACAACTGCTGTTTTAGACGGCAGACCCACTAGGGGTATACCGATTGTGCGGTAGGCCCATAAGGGGTTATTTGTGTATGGAATCTGCCCACTCTGTCGGAGGGAAGGAGCGAAGGCGCACCGCTCGATCGAACGCTCTTTAGTCAGACCGTTTGATTTTGTTAGTCAGGCGGGGTCCTGTGTAAATAGCCCTAGCCGGACACCGGTGTCTTGTCTAGACTAGCGTTCTAGGGTGTATATTACGTTCGCTAGGTCGGAGGGACCGGGAGACTAAGCGGCGCCTGTGTAAATTCGGTTCGCTAGCTCCCAACCTATCTTGGCTAAGTGGGAAGGCGTGTAAATTTGGAACCCACTAGATTTTTGATAGTAATCGACTAAGAGGCGTCTGTGTAAATTCGGTCCTCTAGCTCGCTATATGTGGTGCTTGGGCAGTGTGGCTAACCAAAACGGATGTAGATAGTTTTAGGTAGTCCATTCAAGGTACTGGCCAATAGTTTAGTTGGGAATTGTAAATGTGTTAAAGATTGTTTAGTAAAGTGTATATCTTGTTAGATAGCGCGAGCTCAGCCGTCTAGCGAGAGTGTTAATAGTGTGTTGCTGTATTATAGTGCACGGTACCATAACCCTGTATATTTACTGACACTGTATATAAGTACTAATAATTGTCGTCCATTGCATGTTTAACACCATAACCACTAATAATTGTATTGTGACCTTAAATTGTGCTTTGACCTATGCTAACCGTACTGTAACCGCTATTTGTAAAAGACGATGTTACTGGGGTGTGTTATAGACGGGTAATTCATATATAGAGAATTATAGCGTGGGTGACTGTATAGTTTCGCCAAAGGGCATAATATTGATTATCTAGTGACTGGTGTAACAGCTGTGTGCGTACGGGAATTCCCTGAGTGTTTATTGTGTTATTGTGTACGTTTCACTTGGTAACCGTACCACGTGGTGCTGTTGCCAGAGGAAACGGGTGTGACTGTTGAATAGTACGCGTGCATAGTATTCGTTGTCAACGACGTTCCATTGATAAGTATGGGCGCGTCGCAGTCAACGATTCCGGATCCCTTAGGTTGTATGGTGAAGAATTTTAAAAAGGGATTCAAAACATGTGATTTTGGGGTTAAAATGTCTCCTGTACGTTTGGTCGCTTTGTGTAATAGGAAGTGGCCTACTTTGGTTGCGGCATGGCCGCCACGTGGCAGTTTGGATCCAACTCTGGTACAGCGCTTACACGTGGCTGTATCAGGTAGGCCTGAACTTTACGGGCAGTTTCCTTATATTGATTGTTGGAGACAGGCCGTAAATGACTCGCCAAATTGGATCCAGACGTGCCACGAGGAGCAATGTCGCCTCATGGTGGCTAGGATTTGTTTGTCCACTAGGGCTGGTGTTAGGCCCATTTTGGACACGCCCCCTGAGTCCGAGATCCCTTTGCCGCCCCCTTACTTTCCTTTAAGAGGAAGTGACGCAAATGCAGGAAGTCCTGCAACCCTTCCCTCATTGCCCTCATCCACTTCCGCTTCCTCCTCCAGTACAGAATCCACCCCCTCTCGTACTAAATCTCCCCTTCCGGAATCAGAGCCAACCCCCATTAGATCTGAATATCCTGATTTGGCGCCACTTCAGACTTCCGGTCAAGCTTCTTCTAGCTCGGCTCGAAGTGTTTTATTTACTACCTTTTCCCAAAACCAAGCTCCCACATCCTCATGCCCTATTTCTCCCCGACTGGAACCCATAACTGACGCCCCTCCACGTAGCCCCATACAAACCCGACAACTGACCGGTACCCAACAATTAAAACATTATCAGATGCCTCTTCGTCTGAATCCCGGGTCAGCCTATATTGATGCCGCAGGTCAAATGGCACATGCTGACCCAGTCTTCGTATATGTCCCGTTCACGACAACCGATCTCCTGAATTGGAAGACCCACAATTCCTCGTATACTGAGAAACCACAAGCTATGACTGATCTGTTCACCTCGATAGTTCAGACACATAACGCGACATGGGCTGATTGCCAGCAGTTATTAATGACTTTGTTTAACAATGAGGAAAGGACAAGAATTAATCAAGCGGCCATTAAAGCGCTAGAGGATAGAGCCCGTGCTTTGAATCAAGCCAATCCAGCAGCATGGGCCGCAACACATTACCCTAATACCGATCCCGACTGGAATGTAAATGGCGCTGATATGGTTCAACTCAGAGCCTATAGAGACGCTATAATTGCTGGCATGAAAGCTGGAGGAAAGAAAGCCATTAATATGTCGAAGACAGTTGAGGTGATTCAGAAAAGTGATGAAGCGCCCAGTGTCTTTTATGACCGATTATTGGAGGCATACCGCTTGTATACCCCCTTTAATCCGGAAGACGCAGACAATTCCCGAATGGTGAACTCCGCCTATGTCAGCCAAGCTTACGGAGATATTAAGCGCAAGCTACAAAAGTTAGAAGGGTTTGCAGGTATGTCCATCACCCAACTAATGGAGGTAGCGAATAAAGTATACATGAACAGGGAAACAGAAAGTAAGAAAGAGGAAGAGCGCAAGATGCGTAGAAAGGCAGATATGCTAGCGGTAGCGATCGCAGGCGTAGATAGACGGGGCCCAGATAGAGGCGATAGTAAGTGGAATGAGGAACCTCTAAGTAGAAATCAGTGCGCATACTGTAGAGAAGAAGGGCATTGGAGAAATGAGTGTCCGCGAAGAGAACAGTATGAGAGAGACAGACCTAGGACAGGTTATGGAAACTTTAGAGGCAGAGCGAGAGGTAGAGGAGGCCCCGGAGGGAGTAATGGTAATAGAGGGAGCAATGGGAACAGAGGAAGTGTTAGGGAAGATAGGTATTTCCCAGCAGCGCAAAGGTCCCGCGATAGAGAAGGTAGGGACTTTGTAGGATTGGCTGACACGGTCATGGAGGACTATTGATACCGACCGGGCTCCATCCCCCTTGGTCGAGCGGAGCCTATGGTCGATGTATCAATAGGGGGAAAAAGGAGTGCGTTCATGATCGACACTGGTGCTGAACATTCAGTGGTGACTAATCTAGTTGCTCCTCCATCTGGAAGGACTATTACTGTAATAGGAGCAACTGGAAGAAGTGCTGAAAAACCGGTTCTTAAAAGTCGACTCTGTACATTGGGAGGCCACGTAGTAAAACATCAATTCCTTTATATGCCTGAATGTCCAGTCCAATTGCTGGGACGTGATATGCTATCTAAATTACAAGCGCAGATTACGTTCCTACCAAATGGAACAACATCCTTAAAGTTTAATGGACCTTCAGGTATTATGACATTATCCGTACCAAAGGAAGAAGAGTGGCGACTTTATACAGCGTTGACTATCCAAAACCCTAGGAGTGATGAGTCTTTATTCAACATACCAGGAGTTTGGGCAGAGAACAACCCACCAGGACTGGCCCGCAATATTCCACCTATTAAAATTGAACTAAAACTTGGGGTTTATCCAGTGAGCCTAAGACAATATCACATCCCGCAGAAGGCTAAGAAGAACATACAATCTTATCTGGATAAGTTCATACGGTATGGTATCCTAAAATTCTGTACTTCCCCCTGGAACACCCCATTGCTGCCTGTTCAAAAGCCCGGTACAGATGAGTATCGACCTGTGCAGGACTTGAGAGCAGTCAATGATGCGGTTGTTAGTATACACCCAGTTGTACCCAATCCATATAACCTGCTTGCTTTAATTCCGGGCGGGGCTACTTACTTTACAGTCTTAGACCTCAAAGATGCCTTCTTTTGCCTCCGAATTGCCGCAGAAAGTCAATGTATTTTCGCTTTCCAATGGGAGAACGCTGTAACTGGCTCAAAACGCCAAATGACCTGGACAAGACTGCCCCAAGGGTTTAAAAATTCCCCTACCCTATTTGGTTCAGCTCTAAGTCAAGATCTACTGGATTTCGAGTCCATCCCAGGAGAGTGTGTATTGTTACAGTATGTAGATGACTTGTTGATAGCAGCAGTTACAAAGGAAATATGTCAGCAAGCAACGCACGATCTACTACACATTCTCTGGAAGGCAGGATACAAGGTGTCTAGAAAGAAGGCTCAGTTATGTTTGCCAACTGTCAAATATCTGGGATTCCATATCTCTGAAGGTCAAAGAATTATGGGGCCAGAGAGAAAAGAAGCTGTGTGCCAAATACCGATACCCAAGAATAGAAGACAAGTGTGAGAATTCTTGGGGGCAGCAGGCTTCTGTAGGATATGGATTCCCAGCTACGCGATACTGGCAAAACCTCTGTATGCAGCTATCAAAGGTACAGAGCACGACCCCTTCTTATGGACTCAAGAACAGCAAACGGCATTTGAAGATGTGAAGAAGGCTTTGATGAGTGCCCCAGCATTAGGTCTACCTGATCACACACGACCATTCTACCTGTATGTACATGAGCAAAGAAGAATGGCTGTGGGAGTATTGACACAGTACTTGGGATCATGGCAAAGACCTGTTGCCTACATGTCTAAGCAACTGGATGCAGTGGCCAGCGGACTTCCACCTTGTCTAAGAGCAGTAGCTGCAGCCGCCCTGCTAGTAGCTGAAGCCGATCAACTCACTCTGGGTCAAGAACTTTATGTACGAGTCCCACATGCAGTACAGACGTTGTTGGATTACAAAGGAAATCATTGGTTTAGTAACAGCCGTATGACCAAGTATCAAGCAATGTTGTGTGAAAACCCAAGAGTGCATTTAGAGACTGTAAACACCTTAAATCCAGCTACCCTTTTGCCACAACCTACTGAAAGTCAACATGATTGTTTGGAAGTAATGGATGAAGTATTTTCATGTAGACCAGATCTTCGTGATTTTCCCATCCAGAACCCCGATGTTCAATATTATACCGACGGCAGTAGTTATGTGAAAGAAGGGATCCGCTATGCAGGATATGCAGTAACAACAATAGTTAAGGTGATAGAAGCTCGGCCACTGGCGAAAGGAACATCAGCACAAAAGGCAGAATTGATAGCACTGACACGAGCGTTACAATTGGCTGAAGGTTTAAGAGTGAACATCTACACGGACTCCAAGTATGCGTTTTTAACCACTCATGCCCATGGAGCTTTGTATAAAGAAAGAGGTCTATTGAATTCAGAAGGCAAAGAAATCAAATATGCAGCTGAAATCCTACAACTATTGGAAGCAGTGTGGGAGCCGAAAGAAGTCGGTATTATACATTGTCGAGCGCATCTGAGAGGAGATGGTGATGTAACTAAAGGAAATCGGATGGCAGACAGTACAGCTAAGCGTGCCGCTGAATCGGGAAGACAGGAATATGTGGGGCATATAGCTGCCCTTATACCAACTCCACTGTCTCAATGGACTCCAGTTTATACAGCTCAAGAAGAGGAGTGGTTAAAGACTGAATCTGGAAAGTATTTGGAGAACAAATGGTATCAGTTAGAAGATGGAAGAATAGTCATTCCAGCATCACTAGCGGTAGAAATTGTCCAAAATTATCACAACGGGACACATTCTGGGAGAGACAGCACAGAAGAATCTCTCAGAAAACATTTCTACATACCAAGATTGTCCAACTTGACTCAGGCCATTGTACGAAGATGTGTAACGTGTGCTAAAAATAATGCAAGACAAGGACCAGTAAAGCCACCAGGAGTCCAGTTTATGGGGGGACTCCCCATGTCCGATTTACAAATTGACTATACAGTGATGCCTAAATCGGGTGGACATCGTTACCTGCTGGTAATTGTGTGTACCTATTCAGGTTGGGTAGAAGCATGTCCTACTCGTACAGAGAAAGCAGGAGAAGTTGTGAGATTCCTGTTACGAGAAATAATACCCCGATATGGACTACCCTGCTCTATAGGATCGGACAATGGTCCAGCTTTTGTTCATCAGTGCCTACAACAACTGACTCATATGCTTGGTATAAAGTGGAGGCTTCATACTGCATATAGACCCCAGAGTTCTGGTAAGGTAGAGAGAATGAATAGAACTATTAAGAATCAGTTGGCTAAAATGTGTCAGGAAACCCAACTTAAGTGGAACGTTCTCTTGCCCATAGCTCTATTGCGAATCCGCAGTACCCCTACCAGAAGGATGGGCCTCTCTCCTTTTGAAATCATGTATGGGCGACCACCTCCCGTACTTGGTAACTTAAGGGGGGATTTGAGTCAGTTGGGAGAAGGAATTACCCGGCAGCAGGTTGTAGAGTTGGGTAAGACTATGGAGGAGGTACAGAAATGGGTACAAGCCCATATTGCCTACTAGCCCATATTGTAAGTCTATGGAATGCAATCCAGTCCATATACTTATAAATAACCTCGACAAGTTCTTAGACAAGTATGGTAATTTATTTGGGTTTCAAATATATGGGACGGGTTTAGATCCTGGGACAGTATTGTTTATAGGGATAGAGACTGATACGGTATCCTCCCAGACTCATCAAGTATACCATTCCTTTTATGAAGAGATGAGTATAGATAATAAGATCCCCCATAATGCTAAAAACCTGTTCATCGATTTAGCCGAAAGTATTGCCGGTAGTCTTAATGTTACCAACTGCTATGTGTGTGGAGGTACTAACATGGGAGACCAATGGCCTTGGGAAGCAAAGGAGGTAATGTCCGGTTCTGAGGCAGTTGACCAATTAATATCTACACAAGCCGATTATCATATGAGTGTTAGAGGTAAATCTGAGTGGAGATTAAAGACCTCCATCATAGGTTATGTTTGCATAGCAAGGAAAGGAATGATGTATAATACTTCTGTAGGAGAATTAACTTGTCTAGGGCAAAAAGCTTATGATGATGATACAAAGAATACAACTTGGTGGTCGGCTTCAAATGTCTCAGAACCATCTAACCCGTTTGCTAGATACGCCAATTTAAAGGATGTGTGGTTTGATCTATCCATCACATCTACCTGGAGAGCCCCAGCAAATTTGTACTGGATCTGTGGTAAGAAAGCCTATTCGGAGTTGCCACAGGACTGGGAAGGGGCATGTGTGTTGGGTATGCTCAAACCATCCTTCTTCTTGTTACCTATTGAAACAGGTGAGACTTTAGGTGTTAAAGTATATGATGTGAATCATAGGAAGAAAAGGGGACCCATAGAGATAGGCGCCTGGGAAGATAATGAATGGCCACCCCAGCGTATTATAGATTATTATGGGCCAGCCACGTGGGCAGAAGATGGTACCTTTGGTTATAGAACCCCTATTTATATGCTCAACCGTATTATAAGATTACAGGCGGTGGTTGAGATCATTACTAACGAGACATCACAAGCGCTCAATCTTCTAGCGAAGCATAATACCAGGATGAGGACAGCAGTATACCAAAATAGATTAGCCTTGGATTACCTTTTGGCAGTAGAGGGAGGTGTATGTGGGAAGTTTAACCTGAGCAATTGCTGTCTTCAAATAGATGACGAAGGGCAAGCAATAGCTGAGCTTACTAGCCATATGGTTAAACTAGCGCATGTGCCTACTCAGGTATGGAAAGGGTATAATCCAAGTAGTTGGTTTGGTAGCTGGTATGAGTGGTTTGGAGGGCTTAAGGCAGTGGTAGGTGGAGTCCTACTGATTTTAATGTTGTGTCTACTCCTGCCGTGTCTTATACCCTTAGTAGTTAGGTCTGTGCAAAGCCTGATCGAAAATATAGCAGAGAGGAAGGCTGCTGCACAGATAATGGCAATTTATAAATATGAGGCTCTAGATCAGTATTGTATTTGTATTTTGGTGACGTTAGTCCCTCTGAGTCCCGATCGGTGATCCAATAAAGAATCTCTTCCTTCCTGAAGAAACCTGTGTCCATCTCTCTGTGCTTCGCTTCCGTCAGTTTCTCCGGTATCATAGCCAGAGCTGAAAACCCACCCTCAATATAATGCAACCCCTCCTTTATATTTTCATATTGGGTGTTAGGGGCGAGTATCATGTTTGCGTTTCGCCTAAGGCCACACACCGTCTAGAGCCGCCACTGATTTGGGATATTTCTAAAAACAGCTTGCAAAAGGTTTAGATCTGTCTGCTGCCTTTGTAGGCCTCTCCCCTTCTTCCCCAGTACAGGCTTTCTGTGGCTGTCAACTCACAGCTCATTGAGAAGTCTTTGCAAGGCAGATGCTCTGAGCAATTGCTGCCTCTTGAGTTAGTTCCACTGAGCTAAGCAACTGGACCGGTTGTCTGGTTGACAGACAGTTGGAGTAGCAAGGTTAATTTAGAAAAGTGCTGATTTCAATTAAAAACTTTTTATAAAATGGGAAAAAAAATATGAGGACACATTCTTCACACATAAAGCACATCCACAAGCTACAAGTGATTTAGGGATCTGGAGTGTTTATTCAAACCGTTTGTAAACCATTTTACATACCAAAGGATTTGTGGTGGGGAACAAATTGTGGATGAAAACCGCTTCCACCTGAAGTAAGTGGATAGTTAATACATTGCTGCACTCAAATGCAGACACCAGTCAAGACTTGCTTTTCCCACAGCAATCTAACTTTAACTGTGCTCTCATCACTGCAAGGGATTCTGGGTAGGTGTATGCAAATGAGCTCAATAAAGAACCACATTTTTGCCACTCTCTACATGGATTCCTTGGAGTTTGGTTGCTGTATACAACATATTTGAAACAACTCAGAAAGAGGAGCAAAGCCTGTGAACCACTGAAGCAAGTTACGTTCCCTCCTCAATATACACACACAGGAAGCAGCCACGAGGAGGAATGAACGATAAATACTGACTATATTTCAACTGCCAGTGGTTCAAGATTGGACACAGAAGAAGGTGCTGCGGTATATCAGTTTGGGCTAGAAATATAGGAAACACATTGGGGGAGTGGATGGGGAGAGACAGGAGTTGTGAAGGTTGAAATGAGAGAGACAGCAAGACAAATGGTGAGGTGTAGGAGACACCGTGCTAGGGTTAGGATAGTTAAGCAACAAGTGAAGGGATGGATGGGTGACAGAGACAAGTAGTAATATGGGGCAGAGAAACAAAAATGTTGAAAGAATATGAATAGATGTTTAGAGTACTGGGAATGAGATGAACGTGGGACATGGGGAGTAATGGGAAAGAATGGGGGAGAGACATTAAGTGAGTGTGAGACAGACTTGGTCAGTAATGTAAGAAAAGTGAGGAAGAGATGAAGAGAGTAATAGAGCTATGTGGAGAGAGAGAGAAGAAAAACAACTGGAGTAGTGGGAAAACAAACTAAAGTACATCCCGGTATTTACACACACAGCACATTTTCAATGGAAGGGACCATTATATTCTACTTTGAGACTAACAGGACCATAAGAGGCCATCTAATCAAAAAGGGAGCACGCAAGAAAAAAGCCCATAACATGGCCCAATCACGACTGCTTTAAGAACTTAGCTGTGGTGGAAGAGGCTAACAAAAACTCCAAAATTTAAGTAGGATGCAACAGAAGTTAGACACTGCATATAGAGGTCACCGAACGTATAATGAATAAAACCAGGCAAATATACTACTCCCAGGGTAACAAGGCGTTGAAGCTGCTTCCAGCAAAGTTGAAAACAAAACAGATAGTCCAGCAGTAGCCAATTAAGCGCTGTTGCAGCCCCTGATCAGCAGCCCATTATGCCATTGCCATGCAGTGACAGCCTATTGAAGGTGTAACTAGACAACCTCAGGAAGGGGACTGCCCAGTAACAGAAGGTACTCCCCATGATCACCACTATGGTGCCATGTACAACTTGTGATAGATATCCCGCATCTGTCTGAGGATGATATGCTGCCTTGTAGGACCTCCATACAGCTAGTTCTATGAGGCATCCACAAATAGCAACATTGCCACGATTACAATGATAATGACGATATTAGAGTCATTTATCACCAGCAAGTGTCTCACATCAGTACATTTTACCAAACAGGTATGAGACATATCATTTACAAAAGGAGTAAAGGACCTCTCCAGACACATATAAAGTACTTTAACTTGCTGCAGTACTGTTTGTGTATGGATTATCCCATATTAATAACACTTTATAAATGTGCCTATTAAAATGTAAGCACTTTTATGATTGATAGGCAGCCGGGGGAGGGGGGAGGGGGTTTAATTCAGCCAGGCTGATTGCCTTCTGTTAGCTCCACTAGAAGAGCCTGCTTTTGTGGCTGCTGTTCCATTGTGCCAGCATCCCCCCAGTTCCTGTTTCCTGACTGGCCTTCTTGCTGTGTAAGCGTTTATGCATCTGAATCAGAAGCTTCTCAATGATTGGTCATTCAGTCTGTACTGGGGATAAAAGGAGAGGGCTTGCAAAGTCTACAATCAAACGCACTGAAGTTTTTGCAAGTTATTTTATTTTTCAGATATTCCCCTCAGTGAAAAAATGCACCACAACATACATACATATTTTCATTAGGGATAGATCTAATACAGGGGATCCCAATTAATATTTCCCGTGGAACCTTTCGACATAATGCACAAACAACGTGGAACCCCAAAAATGTTTTGGCGCCTTAGCGCAGGTATTAAACAGATAGGAGTACTTAGGTACAGGTGTGCTTTTGTGTGTAAATTTGGTGATTGTATATAATGTTAGCGTTTTAAAACGGGGGGTGTTTGTATGTAATGTTTGCATTTACGTGCAGAGGTGTGTTTGAATGTAATGTTTGCATTTGCGTGCAGGGTTGTGCTTGGATGTAGTGTTGGCTTTTAAATGCGGATGTACATTTGTGTGTAGTATTAGTGTTTGTATATGAATTTGACACCTTGACACAAGCACAGACCTTGACACACAGATACACACACTGACACACACATTGGCACATACAAACACATTGATACACACACTGGCACATACAAACACACCTTGACACACAGATACACACACTGTCACATACTCAGATACACACAGTGACACATACACAAACCTTGACCCACAGATACACACACTCAGATACAGATACTGGCACATACACACACGCTCAGATGCACACAGTGACAAATACACACTCCTTGACACACAAATACACACATACTCAGATACACACAGTGACACATACACAAACCTTGACCCACAGATACACACACTCAGATACAGATACTGGCACATACACACACACTCAGATGCACACAGTGACAAATACACACTCTTTAACACACAAATACACACATACTCAGATACACATACCTTGACACATACACACACTCAGATACACACACCTTGACCCACAGATACACACTGTCAAATACACACACTCAGATACACACAGTGACACATACACAAACCTTGACCCACAGATACATACAATGGCACATACAATATACTGTCAGTATATTTATATTGGCAGACATTTTGTGCTAAGATAGAAATTAAAAGTGTCTACTGCCAGTCCCACTTAAAACCAAACGGACTCCATTTTGGATTTCAGGCAAGACAGACACAAAATTTCTTTCCTTTCTGTAAATTTCAAGTCATGAGCTAAAGAATGCGTTATGTAAACAAGGCAAGTGATAAGGAATGAAATCTCACAGCAAGCAGGGGGATTGAATACAACCCAGAGACAAGTATATACATTATATATATACATCTATACACTATACACTTATTTTACTATTATAGCAATTACATATAATCAGTATTATGTTAATAATATAGACCATTCATGGATAAATATTCATGAAGAAATATCATATTATTTAATAAATGTTAGTGGAATAGAAAAATAATCCTACACACACAGCTTCACAAAAAGACCAGACACAAGAAAGCCAGACACTAGTGATAGATAACACGTAGTAATTCATTTTACTTTCTAAATCTTACAAGTTCCCATTGTAAGAAATAGGGTGAAATTAAGGTTAGGAGATGTCAATTTTAGAAATTACGATCGAAATCAGACACAAAGTCTGGTGTGAGCCTTTGAAATTGACAGCAAATTTGAGTTATGCAGTCATAAAATAAAGAAATTACGTCAGAATCGTCATCAAAATTAGTTAACTCTTTCGAGGACAAGAGATTTTGGTGATGTAAGGGTGCCATCTACTGACCAAAATCTAGATGGTGGTCTGTGGGTTTCGACATACCTTCAGTTCCCTATTCGTCCGATCAACTACTGACGTACAGAAAGTTTGGCCTTTTAAAAAGTGAGAACAAAGGGAAGAGAGGGACATTCAGATTGAGGAACTCAAGACAGAGATTCAGAGAGATTCAGGACACTCTGTGCCTAACACTCAACTTTCAAACTCTCTTGGACACAACTCAAGAAACACTTCCTGGACACTTGGAATTTTACTATTACTTTCTAACCACTTTCTCTATCACATGCACACCTCCATACAATCATCAATCATACTTGCATTCAAATTCCTGGGACTATCTAATCATCGGATAAGATCATCTGCTGAGAACATCTACAACATAACTGGTAATTATTCTGGTTTTATTTAATTAATTAAGATTTTACTCATAGCAGGATATATGCCTGGATAAATCTCGGTCAGATTTCAATAATTAGAAATCTTAGTTAACTAAATTATATATAGTTATAAATAGTGATGTCCCGAACAGTTCGCCGGGAACCGTTTGCCGGCGAACATAGCGTGTTTGCGGTCGCGAACACGCGCAATGGTCGTTCCGCCCCCTATTCGTCATGGAGGTGGGAGGGTCTGGGAGGGAGGGTCTGCTGCTGATTGGCTGGAATGTGTCTGCTGACTGTGAGGTACAGGGTCAAAGTTTACTCAATGATGACGAATAGGGGTGGACCGAACATTGCGCATGTTCGCGACCACGAACACGCTATGTTCGCCGGCGAACGGTTCCCGACGAACTGTTCGGGACATCACTAGTTATAAACATTCCATTCTGCAGGTGGAATCAAGATAATTATATATTAATGATATATTTGTTATATATATGTATATGTTATATATATGTTTTTATCCAGATGTATTGATTTTCTCTGAAATAATATAGTGTATCTATTTAGGAGAGTTAAAATTTGCTAATGTAAACTCTGGTAGATTATTTCTTATTGGATGGTTCTAGGAATGGTGTGATATGAACATTGTTTAATTGAAAATTGCAATAGAATAGGATATTATATGCCTAGGAGGATTCTAGCAAGCATTGAAAAAGTTAATCAGTGTGGTCTAACTGTCAGCCGAAGTTTTTATGGCTTTGCACTGCACTGTTGTATTCTGTGGAATTCAGTGTTTTGTGTGAAGTTGTTTGCTAAACTGTCATAAATCTTGCCAAGTTCTTGACAATTGGATTGCTGTAGCCGTTGTACTGTGTTTAAACATTGCCATATTGTATACCAATGTTATATCTAAATATTCACTGATTGTTATGCATGTTACATATTATTATTATTTTATTATTATTGTCACAATAAATTATATTTTTATAAAGAAATTGAGATTTATTGTATGGAGTAAAAATCCTCACAATGATCGTTCTCTAGGAGCTAAGATAATTAAATAGTGTGTAATTCTCAATATATCAATTTTGATATAATAAAAATTATTAAATTACATTTTGATAATTTTTATGAAAATATTTTTAATATTTATCACCCCATAAATATCCCCACAATACACACCTTGACATACAGATACACACACTCAGATGCAGATACTGGCACATTCACACACTTAGATCCACACAGTGACACATACACACACCTTGACACACAAATGCACACATACTCAGATACACACAGTGACACATACACATACACACACTTGCACCCATAGACACACATCTTGACACATACACATACTCAGATACACACACCTTGACTCACAGATACACACTGTCACATACACACACTCAGATACACACACTGACACATACACAAACCTTGACCCACAGATACACACAATGGCACATACAAACATATACATACACACCTTGACATACAGATACACATACTCAGATACAAATAGTGGCACAAACACACTCAGATGCGCACATTGGCACATACTCACCTTGACACACAAATACACACATATTCAGATACACACAGTGATACATACTTGCATCCACAGATACACACACCTTGACACATAGATACACACACTGTCATATACATACTGACACACACATATACACATTGGGACATAAAAATATACTAATACACACTGGCACATACACACACACACAATATGACATACATCAGAGCCACCCTCCTGTTAACTTACCTTGTGGTCCTGGTGATGTTGGCTGAGGCTGATGGGAGTGAGCTGCTGCATGCTCACTCCAGCCTCTCCTCTGCCATGCATGCTGCTCCCTCCCTGGGCTGCCGTGTCCAGCCTCCACCTCCCTCCCTACTGCGTGGCAGCAACTCTGTCAAGCTGTCACTTCCTCCCAGCCGGCTGATACTACAGGGGCCCGGTCGTGTATCTAAAGGGTCGCAGCAACCGAATGGGCCCCTGTTATGCGATCAAATCACGGCGGCCATTTTCTTTGGCAAAATTACAGCGGAATGCTGTAAATAGTGGCTTTGCTACACCCCCCCTTGAGTGTTCTTTTATGCTTTTTTCCCCCCCACCAGTTTATTTTCTGATTGTATCATATTCTCAAGCTCACTTCCTCCCTTAGGCCTGATAATTACATGATTTTGCTATTGCATGACGAAAAAAAATTGCATATCCCTTTCTTTACTGTCCACAATAGCAGCAAAGAACATTAACAGAATTGAAAAGAAAAGGTAGTACATGTCTCACACACAGGCCACACCCCCTTATGTCCAGTATAATACCCTAGTCCGCCTTCCCATTTCCCTCTTTCTGAAGGTGCTACACGAAAAATGTAACAAACGTAAGAATATAACATGTAGGTAACTGTCAACAAAACTTCGGGCTTTCTGTAACCCGCATAACTGTGAGTCCCATGGAAGCAAGTTCATAAATAGGTGATGATGAGCCGTTTCCACTGGATGAGAAGGGTCGTTTCATCCGGGCGTGGCAGCGTGTCTCCGGCTGACTAATGCGGGTCCAGGTCAGGCAGTGAAAACATAAGCGACAGGAACCCAAAGGTTAAATCGAATCTGTGTACCTATATCAAGGCCGGAAGAGGCCGAATATACATAATCTCACCTGAGCGTCATGCTAGTGCAATTGCATCTATAAGACAAAGAACCACATACATAAGTGCAAGAAAATGTCCCACTTACCACCTGTCCGTAGTCGTCCGTATGCAGACGATGTGGGTGGGAAAATTTGCGGAATAAAATCCTCATATACTTACGCAAGTTGGGTGGGAGAATACTCGCCTCCGTGTCTTTATTAAAATCATGACTTTTCGCAATAGCAAAATCATGTAATTTTATTACAAGACACGGAGGCTCGTATTTGCAAGTTTAAAGCTGGCCCACCACTGCCGTAAACAGGTGAGTAGTCAGGCGAAAGTAATATTCTCGGAATGTCGACTCTCTAGACCAATCAGCCATCCTCATAAGATCCTCCAGGCGTGCCCCAGATGTGATAACTGCGGATGCCGAGGCGCTCCTTACTGAATGAGCCCCGAAGATGGAGTTATCGATACCTGCTGAGCCGAGTAGCCACTTCAACCAACGGGATAGGGTAGTGCTTACCACAGGTTTAAAAGGTGGACGGAGTGAGAGGAAGAGCTGGGGTGTAGTCGCCACCCGGTTAGTACGAGTGCGATCCTCGTATTCTCTTAAACACGCCACCGGGCACAGTGCTGGTGTAGATGGGAAAGCCGGGTATGAAACTGATCTAATAGATGTTTTGATGGTTCGTTTATTGATGGTAAACGTTACCCCGTCAGGGGTGTATGATCTAGCGTCGAGGTCCAAGGCCCGGACGTCCGATACTCTCTTGCAAGTTATAAGGCAAAGGAGACTAAGTAATTTGGCCGATAATTGGCGTAGGGAGAGATCCGGATTCGGAGGCCAGGCGAGGAGGAAGGACAAAACAGTGGAAACATCCCAAGTGGAGGAGTAGCGGGGCCTGGGTGGTCGGGAAAGTCTGGAGCCCCTTAGGAGTCTGCACACTAGTGGGTGTTGACCGGCTGGGTTTCCGTCCAAGCCTTGATGTGTCGAGGAAATTGCCGATCTGTATAAATTGTTAGTTCGGTATGCCTTCCCTTCCTCGAAGAGGGATGTGAGGAAATCCAGAATGAGTGTCACAGGGGCTGAAACGGGATCCTCGTTCCTAGCCATGCACCAGCTAGTCCCATTTCTCCAGGCTGACCCATATGCTCGTCGAGTGCCCGGAGCCCATGTATCCGCCAAGAGTCGTCGAGTAGAGTCCAAAACACCTCGGATTTCCCAGGGTCCCCTGAAATGCGCCGGGCCAGTAGGCTGAGAGAGGTATTCACCAGGAGGGGGTGACAATCCCCTGACGGGTTCCTGAGAAGGTCCTGGAAGGTTGGCAGCAATCTGGGGAGATGCACCGCCATCTCCAATAGCTGTGGGAACCATGATTTTGTCCCCCAGAAAGGGGTGACGAGGACTAGTTCGGCCCGCTGGCGGCGGGTCTGGATGAGGGTGCGGGGGATCATCGAGAATGGGGGAAACGCATATAGTGGGGTTTCTTGCCAGTTCTGCAGGAAGGCGTCCATGGCTTCTGCCGATGGGTCTGGTCTCCAGCTGAAAAAAAACACGGGAGCTGGGCGTTGAGTCGGGATGCGAAAAGGTCTATAGCAAAAGGACCCCACAGAGATGATCTAGTGGAGAACACCTCCACGTCCAATTTCCAGTCGCTGGTGTCCGAGAGATAGCGAGAACTCCAGTACGCCTGGACATTGTGTAACCCTGGCAAATATTCTGCTTGAACCATCAGGTTCCGTTCCAAACAGAACTCCCAGAAGTCTTTTGCTAATCCGGCTAGGAGCACCGAATGGGTACCGCCCAGACATTGTCCATGCGGAGACATTGTCCATGCGGAGGCGGATACATCCATCTTTCGCGAAGCTGCGGACCGCGAAGGAGCCCGCCAGGAGTTCCAAGGCATTGATGTGTAACCGGACTTCGGTTTCCGACCAGCGGCCTCCCGTAGACACGCCTGCGCAGTGAGCGCCCCATCCCTGTAGGCTCGCATCTGATTCTATGGTGAACTCCGGGAGGGAGCCAAAGATCGCATTGCCATTCCAAGCGGACAGGTTGAGAATCCACCAGCGGATTTCGTCTCTTTGTCCCGAGTCACCAGGTCCGCGTAGGACGCGCCTTCCCGTAGGTGCGCAATCTTGAGTCGTTGTAGGGCTCTGTAATGTAGAGGGGCGGGAAATACCGCCTGAAAGGAGGATGTTAAGAGGCCGATCAAGCAAGCTAATTGTCGCAACGTGAGTTGCAGTCGGAGGAGTGCCCTGCGCAGCTCCTTGCGGATCGCACAAACCTTGCTCGTGGGTAGGCTCAAGGATTCTTGAAGTGAGTCCACCATAAATCCTAGGAATTCTATCCGTGTCGTAGGGGTACGACACGGATCTGAGGAAGCCGATCGGGCGAAACGCGTCATCACGTCATTACGTAATTACGTCATCACGCCATCACGTGATCGGACGAAACTCCGAGTTCCAGGCAGTGCAGTGAAGTGCTGAAGTTTCGTATGGGAGTGGTAGATATCCCTCATACAAACACTGATACATGATTGTTTTACTTCCATATGGGAACGGTGATATTGGATTTTACTTATAAAATAAAGTGTTTTTTTTTACTACTGATCGAGCTGGTACCCTGCTATTTTATACTACCATCCAAGTCCTGATGTGTGGACTTATAAGCTGGACAAGTTAGAGCAGACTTTTACTGCTCTATCTTTGTGAGTAATATTCCTATTTGGGTTTATTTTATATACCTGTTTATCAAACAATATTATACTATGTTTTTTCCTCTCTGTATTTTTTTTATATATGTTTTAACTTGATTGGAGCATCCAAGGAGACATATTTTTTATTGTAAGTTATTATTTTATTACTTACCACCATTCACTTGCAATTTTGCACATAATCTTATTTGAGTGTGACTATATTGGACACACACTCCTTTTTGCACTAATTATATGCATATACTCGCACCTTAAATTTTTAAAGGTATAGCGTACCTTTTTTATTTATATTGTCTGTATGGTGTTTTGTGAGCTTGTACACATTTAGGTGCTGCTTTACCTTTTTTTCACTTTAATATTTACACCTAAATTTATACACTTAGCGCCTTTTTTGCTTGTTTATCTTTTAATGGACTGAGAGAGGGCTGATGACATAGATCCCATTGCTGCCATAATGGCGTCGGACATAGAGCGCTGAAGCGCCGTGAATTGGGGTCCCTCTGAAATATGGGGGTTATCGCCTAAAGAGAGTGGGTTTGACATGGTGGCCGAGGTCTCCCCTAATAGGGTGGTGTTGTCCCCATCCGTATGGAAGTATTACTTTACTGAGAGGGTAGTGGATGCATGGAATAGCCTTCCAGCTGAAGTGGTAGAGGTTAACACAGTAAAGGAGTTTAACCCCTTAAGGACACATGACGTGTGTGACACGTCATGATTCCCTTTTATTCCAGAAGTTTGGTCCTTAAGGGGTTAAGCATGCGTGGGATAGGCATAAGGCTATCCTAACTATAAGATAATGCCAGGGACTAATGAAAGTATTTAGAAAACTGGGCAGACTAGATGGGCCGAATGGTTCTTATCTGCCGTCACATTCTATGTTTCTATGGGCGGGGGAGACAGGCATTTTGGGTTTAGGCATAGTAATAACAATGCTAGGGATAAAGTGAGTGAGAGTAATTCACCCAAACTGACTGTTAAAGTAATAGTAGAATTGCAATATTCAAAACCAGATAGGATAAAGGTATTTAAAAAATGCTGACAGACAGAAGACAGAGACTCTCACCAGGGCCCAGACCGTTGGTATGAGGAAGGCAGGTCCCAAAAGGGGGGAGGAGAAACAGGAGGGTCACTGAGCTGACCAGAAAAGAGCGGGAAAAGAAAAAAACAAATTAATGTAGTGAATACATAGAAGGGTTGAACAGTCGTTCGTCTAAAAAATTAGAATGAAAAATTCATCTAAAGTGATAAGTACCCAGGAAGAAAATGGCGCTAAAGCGCTGAACAGAGACCAGAAAACAGGTATAAAGTCTAGTGAGAGAAGGAGGTCAGGATTTCTCACAAGGAATAAAGGTGGGGGTGCCCCTAGTGAGTATGAGGGCACCCCACACGGTCTGGGAACCTGGGTGTACAACGAAGAACTAATATTCAGTCACCTAAAATACATAAAGCAGTATGTAAGGAAAATATTAATAAAATTATAAACGTATAGTAATGAGAAAATTAAGTATTATCAGAGTATAATAAAAAGGTACTTATCTGACGTGGTAGCAGCAAAGAAAGAGGGAAATGGGAAGGCGGACTAGGGTATTATACTGGACATAAGGGGGCGTGGCCTGTATGTGAGACATGTACTACCTTTTCTTTTCAATTCTGTTAATGTTCTTTGCTGCTATTGTGGACAGTAAAGAAAGGGATATGCAAATACGAGCCTCCGTGTCTTGTAATAAAATTGATATACCCATTATATGGAAGCCACATATCTTTCATTTGGTGTCTTAAATGATCTGTAGACCTAGGTATTCTCTTTTTTTTTGTTATACCTCCCGAAATGGTGCATATGTTATTACACAATACATGTCCATTCATGGTTACTGATCATAAAAGTGATCAGTCACTTTACATTGATCAAAGGTACTTTAGCACCCAAAAATGTTTACTATGGTGTGTGTCTATGCACGCGGTATCCTTGATAACGTTTTTTGGGGGTAAATTTTTATATTTTTCTTAATAATCATGCTAAACATCTGCTTAATTTAGGTGGAGACTGTGACTAGACCAATCTCGCCACATTGCATTGGAGGAGCCTGGTTGCCCGCCTGCTGCCTTTGGATTATGGACCGGCAGTTAAAGGGTTAATTTTACCGAACAAAACAGCCATCTATCAGCCTCCCCAGAGCCATGGGAAGCCGTCCGGCGCCGTTAATTGGCCACCCAGAAGCTGGCGTGTGCCTCCTATCGACCTCCCTGAAGCCGCGGTTAACCACGGCTTAACGAGCGTGTGCCGGCAATTGACCACCCAGTAGCTGCGGTTAACCGCAGCTTAATTGATTGTTACTGGGTGGTCACGGTTACACCTAGCCGCCACACGATGGCGGTGTTCTGGAGCTCCCCAGGCAGCCAGCACTTTTCTGCCCGGCTTTCATACACTAAAAGCGGACACATTTACGTGCAGGCACCGCTGAGCCTCCAGCCCCCTGGTTCCTATTCGGGACAATTTAGTAAACACCTGGAACTTCGGGAGTTTATTTTATGGGAATGTTTTAACCCAGATAGCCATGCCATGGAGCCTGTTCGTGGAATTAAAGACTTTGGCTCCATGGCAATTAAACTGTATTCGTGTGGTCTGAGTGTCATTCGCCTAATAATGTACACTCAGACCTGAGCTATCTGGGAATATGTGACATGTCTATGTTTTATATGTAAAAGGTGACTTTATGTATTTTAAAGTGTTTGCTGTTTTTGTGTCCCCACGTGTGTAATGGAGTTTTGCCTTTGTCCTGGGAGATAATTGAATTACTTCTCAATTATCTCCAGGGCAGAGGGGAGGAAGCCAGGATGCATTGTGGGGATGTTTTACTGCTGTATGTCTGTAATTGGTACTTGTCTGTCCGTTGTTACAGTCTTCCATCTGGTCCCCTAGGGGAGTGTCCACCAGGTGGGAGACCTGCATAAATACAGGGGCAGGTAGCCCTCAATAAACAGACCCTCAACACGGAGCCTTGTCTCGTCTTTGGGGGGATTCACTGTATGCTGATAGAGACTGATTGCCAGGAGTGTAAGCTGTAACGGACCGTTTCACTTACAAGAGGATAAACCCCAGTTTAGGCGATAATCCCCTTTCCAGATGCACAGGCAGCTACTGCAAACACCATTCTCCCGACTGGAACCACACGAACACTGGGACAGCTGAACAAGAAAAGCAGACATCGGCTTACACTCTTGGCAGTCAGCATACAATCCCATTCCCCCAAAGACCGAGACGACACATCGCTTTGAGGGTTAAGCAAGACTCTGGACTGGGACACCCAGTCTGGCTTTTATTACAAACAAGTACATACAGGACACTCCCAGGGGGAGGATGAATTTAACCAATCACATGGATGTACCTCCCACACATTTCCTCCCCTTAGATTAGCACTTAACATAATTATACCGTACACCCTTTTCCCCAATTCCTGGATGTACCCCAAAAACAGGGGGTACACCTTTAAATCCAGCATCGCTGGATAGCCCTCATTCAGGGGGGAAACATATCCAAAATTCAAGTCATTCGGATGAACAGTTCGGCAGATATGGGTTTCCAAAGATTTGACCGACCGCATGGGTAAAGTATCCGAAAACAGTTCCATGCATTTTGGCCCTGCGGTCGGTCACAAACAAGGGAATGAAAACAGACGAATTGCCTGTGTTATAGAGCCTGGAGAGGGTTTGAATGAATTCCCTTGTTTGTGGGGTTCTTTCTACCGAACGGCGGGTCATTCGGTAGTTTATATACGAATTCCTGGAAGTATGGAGGTCTCAGCGGTGTTTGCCTAGTCAAGTGTCCGATTTTAGTTCCAGACACTCGACGGCAAAACACCACTGTTCGGTAGTTTAAGATGGCCGCCGCCACGTGTTTGTTTCCCGAATGGCGGCCACCCAGAGGACAAAGAATACATTACACTGATTGCCAATTACCCGTTTGCAACATTGTTGCAAACTGTAATTGGAGGCACACTTATTCCTGGGTGGTCTGGTTGTTCGGTAGTTTCACTCAATATAATGAATGGAGTGATTCTACCGAACAATCAGATGAATGCTGCATACATATCACCCAGGTTAAACTTAACACATGAATACATATACAATATTACAGGCAGCACACTAGAACATGCTTCACAGTCTTAAAGGGACAGTAGTCCCAAAAGTCCCAATGTGTCCATAGATGCTGTTAAAAGGGCCAGTAGCAGCAATATACAGTACAATATGCCCAAATATAAATCTTTAACTGTACCAATTTTCCAGGGGCCATAGTCAGCAGGTAGGAGGCTAGCAGCCAGGCCTCTCCAGTTCACAGTGGCGAAGCTGGTTTCGCCACATAAGCCGCTTGGGAGCTTTTCCTGTTCGTCTGCTAGCAGCTATTCGTGAGGTTCCAGTTCGGGAGTTTGGAGTGCTACCTTATTCCCTTGTATGCAGTTCGGGAGTTTGGTGCATTCACTTGTATCCAATTCGTGAGTTTTGGTGATTCTACAGTAGCTGTGCCTGTCTTTGAAAAGGGGATTATCGCCTAAACGATTTTAACCCCTTGTCTGCTGAAACGGTCCGTTACAGAGACTTTTTCATTTATACAACCATAACCTGAACCATAAGGCTGCCAACCTGTCAGTTGAAAATATAGCTAACCTTTTAGAACCCTTTTCTCTAAGAAGTTTAAAATAGGGTCAAACAGAAGGCCTGAAGACTTTAAAGGGACACTCCAGGCACCCAGACCACTTCTGCCCATTGGAGTGGTCTGGGTGCCTACTCCAACTACCCTTAACCCTGCAACTGTAAATTTTCAGAAACTGCAATATTTACATTGCAGGGTTAACTCCTCCTCTAGTGGCTGTCTACTGGCACTGGAGTGTCTTTTTAATGAAGATGAGACCAGTCTAGCCATGTAGCAAACCACTGGTAACCCGCCTGGTTACCTCCGCTAAACACTCCTCTCAGCTAGAAATGTAACCTTCAGTAAATATAGCTCTGTTCCCACAGTAACTAGACAACACAGAGTTCTGGGAGTATATCTGGTTTTATTGTCTCAAATGCAGCCTTTTATGCACATACCCACAGCATGCGGTCTCTATTCAGGACTTACAGATCCCACCCAGGCGCCTCGGTGTCATAATCAATAATCAATATATCTGAGATATATATGGTAGTTTAAATTGATACCATATATATCTCAGATTGATTATCAATGTGTATATCAATAAGTGTGGATTTTTTTTTTTTGTCAATCTGTATTTTTATTGAGGTATAGTAATTGGGATACAGAATAGAAAGAGGGAAATGTGCATTTGGATTACAGTTTAGGGTTCAATAACAATGGTAGCTAACATTTCCTTAGTATTCGTACCTCTTTTTTATATGTGTATGATTTAACTACGACCGGTAAGCAAAACAGAATATAATATTAGTAGAATCAGGCTGGGTCCTGGCTAGTCAGTAATAGTGAGCATTTCAGTCGTTTAGGTTCAGTAGCTGAAGTGTAATATGCGTGTTGAATTTGTCGCTTTAACATTTGTCGCTTTAACATTAGTCGCTCTAGCATTAGTCGCTCTAGCATTAGTCGCTCTAGCATTAGTCGCTCTAGCATTTGTCGCTCTAGCATTTGTCGCTCTAGCATTTGTCGCTCTAGCATTTGTCGCTCTAGCATTAGTCGCTCTAACATTAGTCGCTCTAGCATTTGTCGCTCTAGCATTTGTCGCTCTAGCATTTGTCGCTCTAACATTTGTCGCTCTAACATTTGTCGCTCTAACATTTGTCGCTCTAACATTTGTCGCTGTAACATGCGTTGCTTTAATGTGTTGCTTTAATGTGTCGCTTTAATGTGTCGCTTTAATGTGTCGCTTTAATGTGTCGCTTTAATGTGTCGCTTTAATGTGTCGCTTTAATATGTGTCGCTTTAATATGTGTCGCTTTAATATGTGTCGCTTTAATATGTGTCGCTTTAATATGTGTCGCTTAAACATTCGTCGCATTAACATTTGTCGCTTTAACATTTGTCGCTTTAACATTTGTCGCTTTAACATTTGTTGCTTTATCGTCAGACTTTGCAGTAGTATCAGAGCTTAAGGTAAAATAATAACATAAAGTCATACGAGTAGGCAACCTGGGAGGCATATGCATGAGTGAGAGTCCAGCAAGGAGAGTCCATGGGGGGATAAAGTGGTGATGGTGGGGCAGCCAGTTAGTGGGGCCTGTTCAGCCAATACCACTGCTGGGCAGGGTGGGGAGGTCGGCACCGTCGTTCAGTACGAGCCACCGGGGTACGGTATGGTGCGAGTTGGCGTCGGCCGTCGGCCGGCCCCAGGTCATTATGAAGGCCTTCACCTGTGGTCCACCGACTCGGTTGCTCAGAGAGACCGGGTCGTCCCTTCGTCGGGCGCCATGTGGGGCTCGGATGTTCTGCCGCCGCCAGCGGCGGGCAAGCCTCCGGCGGAGTGGTCGGTGTCTTGGAGTCTGACTCCATGCGGTCTTCGGCCTGGGAAGGCGATGTAGACGGCCTATGATGGAGGCTTCTGGTAAGTGAGTGAGTCGTCGGGCGGTCCGTCGGTGTGTGTCAGTACCTCGCCCCTGTTGTTGTGGGTGAAGCTGTGGGCTTTGAGGTAGGACTTTGAGCCTGGCTGGGACACTGCTGACTGCTCCAGTCGGTTCTGTGGTATCCCACGGGCTCTCTTTCTTTGGTACAGGTTTCATTTGTGACTTTGTGTAGGTACTTCTTGGTGGTTTCTTCGTTGTCGCTGTGAGTGAGGAGCGCTGCTTGATCCGTCGCCATATTGGGACTCTCTCCGCCAACTGGGCTGGGAGCTTGGTAGGTGGACTCCGCGGCTTGCGGCAAGTGTCACTGCCACTTGGGGGTTGTTCTGCGGCAAAACTGGGTTTGTGAAGTCTGTGCTTCTGCCTGTGTGGGGGCTGCTGTGGGTGAGGGATCTCACTAGCTCGCTGCCTGGATGTGCTGAGCGTGTGTGGCTGAAGTGCCTGGTCAGGGACTGCACACCCCTCCGCTGCGTGTGTACATACCTCCAATTTCTGCCATAGCTTGGCAAAGAACTCATTGAGGTGCTGTATCATGAGGTCCACCGCTGCACACCCGTTTTGCTTGCCTCGTGGAGAGGGTGCGTCCGCCATTTTAAGTGCAGGTTTTTTCGCGGTCTCACTCTGTCCGCAGCTCCCGTTAGCAGGGTGAGTGAAGCTGCTTATTTGCGGACCGGGATGACCCCCGCCGGTCCTGGGGGGGGGGGATGATGTCACTGGGGTCCCAGTCTGCGGTGCGTCGCCCGGAGAGCGGCCGTCTCTCCGTGGCTGAGTATTAGGTAGGCCGCAAACCTCGGCGTGTCCGGACGAGTGTACCGGGGTTCGAGAGAGGTACCCTTCGAATCGGCAGCCCCTCCCGGTCACCGTTATTGCGGTCTGCAGCTTGTGGGTGCTTGTGGCTGGGTGTAGTACCCCGTTTTCCGGCCCCAGACGTGGGAGCTCGCTTTGGGCACGTCTGGGCTGCTTGATCGCTTGGCTCCGCCCCCAAGTGTGGATTTTTATAGAATATGTATATAGTTAGTCTTTCTTTGATATTTAATTTCCATACACTGCATATAATGTATATGTATTTAGCACTTGTATAGCACCATGTCACTTTATGAGCACTGGTTAGCACTTTTTCAGCACAGTTGTCATCTTATATTTAGCACTAATAGATTATATTCACAGTTATTCACTGAAAATCCCTTTTGGGGTTACAATAGAATTTAATTCTAACACTTTACATGTATTTTGCACTTTACATGTATTTTGCACTATAAAGCAATCAATTTAGTGGCATTCTGCCAGATTATTACATTGTAGGATCACTATTAATCACTTCCTATAAAGACATCACTATTCTGCCTTTTTACTTTATTAAATACATAGTTTATAATAGTCATCAGCCATACTGATAACATTAATCACGGTGTCTTCACAAACACTTATGTTCCATATGTCCGTTTTACTTTATTTCCATAGCGACGTACTGCATGCCTGCGTCGCTATGGTAACGGACGGTCACGTCGGCATAATATGACGTCACTCTATTGGGCGGAACATACTTGCACATGCGCACTGGAGAAACAGGGACGCCAGCCAGACGGCAATGTTCACCGGGGGTAAGCCAATTCACTTAATTCGTTTAATCTAACTAATTATGTCTTGTATAAAAACGCTGAATGTATGATATTTGCTTTTATGATCCTGATGAAAGTCCTCCTGGAAGGACTGAAACGTTGATCGCAGATATTTTTATGCTACTTCAATAAACTTTGGACTTTTATAAAACCGTGAGTGCAGCCATCTACTTGGATTTTTTGGATCCATTAGCTATGTATGGCTGGCACCCGGTCACTAAGGGATGCATTAGCGTGAGTGCAGGAATTATTTTGTTTTTTTGTTTATGCTATGGTTATTGGCTGTAACCTGTTCCTTGCACCAGCACTTTCCTAATATTGCAATTAACCACTATTTAGTGGTATGGTAACCCCTAACCAACTTGATCACTTAAGATATTTTTTATTAAACGGATTATTATTTTTTTGGTTTATCTACTAAACTATCAGTATGGATGAATTTGTTTTCCAAGTTGGAGCATATTCTGAGCAAGCAGACACTATGCAATTTACACAGGAGCAAGCAGAGACCATATTGTGGGAACAAACAGGTTTAGAACTGCCTAACAATTTTACTGCTAAAGATGTTTACTTCAAGCTTTCAAGATTACGTAGAAAAAGGATTGATTTGGATATGCACGGACTGTTCCTTTCAGATTACTATAAAGCCAAGAGAATCCCTACAGGGTTCAGAATTTTGAATGTACCTACGATTGGCAGAGGCAAGGCAAAGATTGGACTATGGTACTTAACAAAGCATCACTTGATATAATGCTAATTATCATCAAAGATGTTAAAGAGGACCTAGTTGATGTCGAAAATGAACATGCTTTGTTGTTAGCCTCTACAGAAGGGCAGAGACTGTTGCATAAATTGCAAGAAGATCTATTGAAGTATAAAAATGAACTAATTAAGTTAAAAAAATTGAAGTTTGAAAGAGTCCACCAAGACTACCTGGACCACCGTGTTTACAGATGGCTAACTGGCAGTAACACACAAAGACCTAAAAGGCCACGTAAAAGAATTATCAAACCCCGAATAGTCACCATAGATACTACATCTGGTGAGTCAGCTTCTGACAATGACCAAAATGAAATTGCTTCCCAACCTCCCCAACTTTTTTTAGAGACGGCAGAAATGGGCGCTTCTACCAGAAGCCGTGTAAGAGGAATCGCAGATCCAGAAGAGGTGGGCAAACAAAAAGTGATGCCAAGAGGCAAACCGCCGCTCAGGAAGTGATTCCTATATTTAATTTATCCCACAGGCCGTTAACACAAGAAGAGACTGAGCTATTAAGTCTAGGACTGTCATTTGTCCCCACGGCCTATGCTGATCAATTCAAGTGGGAAGTGGAATGGTTTAAATTCGGGAGGAATCTTCGTCTAAAAGAACATTTCAATAAAAGAGAAATTACCAACACCACAGCCAATTATATACCAAAGGATAAATTTCGACCTAGATCAACATTTGATCCAACCAGTAAATCTTCTATCAAGACGTTTTTATCATTGACCAATAAAGAAGCACACAATACAATGTCTAAATCCAGTTGTAGGAGACACAATGTTACAAAACATCAGAGAAAGCTTATTAAAGGTTTGGCAGAGGACTAGTGATGTCGCGAACACAACATTTTCGGTTCGCGAACGGCGGACGGGAACTTCCGCAAACGTTCGCGAACCGGGCGAACCGCCATTGACTTCAATGGGCAGGCGAATTTTAAAACCCACAGGGACTCTTTCTGGCCACAAAAGTGATGGAAAAGTTGTTTCAAGGGGACTAACACCTGGACTGTGGCATGCCGGAGGGGGATCCATGGCAAAACTCCCATGGAAAATTACACAGTTGATGCAGAGTCTAGTTTTAATCCATAAAGGGCAGAAATCACCTAACATTCCTAAATTGTTTGGAATAACGTGCTTTAAAACATCAGGTATGATGTTGTATCGATCAGGTAGTGTAAGGGTTACGCCCGCTTCACAGTGACAGACCAAACTCCCCGTTTAACGCACTGCAAACAACCGCAAACAGTCCATTTGCACAACCGCAAACTCCCCATTTGCACATGTTTTAGTGCAAACTAGTCTAACTACAAATATAGTTGAAACATGCTACTTTTATTCATGCCAGACAACCATGCAGGCCAGACTAACAAACATGCCAGGGCCAATCATAGTTAACCACCTCAGATAGCAACATGGCTCCCTCTATATACAGAGTAAACATGGCTTCCCTTTATATACCGTGTAAACATGGCTCCCTCTATATACAGAATAACATGGCTCCCTCTATATACAGAGTAACATGGCTTCCCTCTATATACCGTGTAAACATGGCTCCCTCTATATACAGAATAACATGGCTCCCTCTATATACAATGTAAACATGGCTCCTCTCTATATACAGAGTAACATGGCTTCCCTCTATATACCATGTAAACATGGCTCCCTCTATATACAGAATAACATGGCTCCCTCTACATACAGAGTAACATAGCTTCCCTCTATATACAGAGTAACATAGCTTCCCTCTATATACCGTGTAAACATGGCTCCCTCTATATACAGAATAACATGGCTCCCTCTACATACAGAGTAACATGGCTTCCCTCTATATACCGTGTAAACATGGCTCCCTCTATATACAGAATAACATGGCTCCCTCTATATACAGAGTAACATGGCTTCCCTCTATACAACGTGTAAACATGGCTCCCTCTATATACAGAATAACATGGCTCCCTCTATATACAGTGTAAACATGTCTCCTCTCTATATACAGAGTAACATGGCTTCCCTCTATATACCGTGTAAACATGGCTCCCTCTATATACAGAATAACATGACTCCCTCTATATACAGAGTAACATGGCTTCTCTCTATATACAGAGTAACATGGCTTCCCTCTATATACCGTGTAAACATGGCTCCCTCTATATACAGTGTAAACATGGCTCCTCTCTATATACAGAGTAACATGGCTTCCCTCTATATACAGTGTAAACATGGCTCCTCTCTATATACAGAGTAACATGACTTCCCTCTATATACCGTGTAAACATAGCTCCCTCTATATACAGAATAACATGGCTCCCTCTATATACAGAGTAACATGGCTTCCCTCTATATACCGTGTGTAACGGACCGTTTCACTTACAAGAGGATAAAACCCAGTTTAGGCGATAATCCCCTTTAGATAGACCAGCAGCTACTATAAGCACCACGTTCCCGAACTCCCAAACTGCACGGATTCACCATCTCTCGAACAGCAGACACACGAACCCTGTAAGCAGCCGAACAGGAAAAGCAATACAAACAGCTTACACTCCTGGCAGTCGGCATACAGTCCCCTTTCCCCCAAGAAAGAGACACACTCCAGCTTCAGGGTTAAACAGCAACAACACTGATTTATTCACACACAGGCTTATATGAGATTCTCCCATGCAAGGGAGGGGTTTACAGTACACCAATCCAGTTTAAGGTACAACCCACACATCTCCTCCCTCCAACATATCTGTTAACACAATTAACAGGGACATAGTTTTACCCAAGTGTTGGATGTACCCTAAATACTTGGGGTACATCCACAAATCCAATATCTCCAGATAGCCCTAGTCTGGGGGAACAACATACGTTAAAATCAGCCCATTCGGATAAACGGTTCGGGAGTTATGGGACTTTAAAGTATTGACCGACCGCATGGGTAAAGTATCCGAAAACAGTTCCATGCATTTTGGCCCTGCGGTCGGTCACAAACAAGTGAATGAAACAGACGAATTACTGGTGTTATAGAGACTAAGGGGGATTCGCATGAATCCCCCAGTTCGTACGTTTCTTTCTACCAAACGGCGGGCCGTTCGGTAGTTTCCCCACTAAATCCTGGAAGTCTGGAGGTCTCAGCGGTGTTTGCCTAGTCGAGTGTCCGATTTTAGTTCCAGACGCTCGACGGCAAAACACCGCTGTTCGGTAGTTAAAGATGGCCGCCGCCACGTGTTAGTTTCCTGAATGGCGGCCACCCAGAGGACAAAGACCACACTGCACTGATTGCCAATTACCCATTTGCAACATTGTTGCAAACGGTAATTGGAGGCACACTTAGTCCTGGGTGGTCTGGTTGTTCGGTAGTTTCCTCAATACAATGAATGGAGTGATTCTACCGAACAATCAGATGAATGCTGCATATATATAACCCAGGTTAACTGCACACATAAATACATACATGACATTAAAGGATTAAAGGCAGGATTACTGTACTACGCTCCACAGTCTTAAAGGTACAGTATCCCAAAAGTCCCAATAGGTCCACGGATGGCCCTTAAAGGCCCAGTAGCAGTAATATAGATTATTACATGCCCAAATATAGTTTTTCCAGTATAATATGTCCAGGGGCCATAGTCGCAGGGCAGGAGGCTAGCAACCAGGCTTCTCCAGTTCACAGTGGCGAAGTTGGTTTCGCCACACCGTGTAAACATTGCTCCCTCTATATACAGAATAACATGGCTCCCTCTATATACAGAGTAACATGGCTTCTATCTATATACAGTGTAAACATGGCTCCTCTCTATATACAGAGTAACATGGCTTCCCTCTATATACAGTGTAAACATGGCTCCTCTCTATATACAGAGTAACATGGCTTCCCTCTATATACCGTGTAAACTTGGCTCCCTCTATATACAGAATAACATGTCTCCCTCTATATACAGAGTAACATGGCTTCCCTCTATATACCGTGTAAACATGGCTCCCTCTATATACAGAATAACATGGCTCCCTCTATATACAGAGTAACATGGCTTCCCTCTATATACTGTATAAACATGGCTCCCTCTATATACAGAATAACATGGCTCCCTCTATATACAGAGTAACATGGCTCCCTCTATATACAGAGTAACATGGCTTCCCTCTATATACCGTGTAAACATGGCTCCCTCTATATACCGTGCAAATATGGCTCCCTCTATATACAGAATAACATGCTACCTCTATATACAGAGTAACATGGCTTCCCTCTATATACCGTGTAAACATGGCTCCCTCTATATACAGAATAACATGGCTTCCCTCTATATACCGTGTAAACATGGCTCCCTCTATATACAGAATAACATGGCTCCCTCTATATACAATGTAAACATGGCTCCTCTCTATATACAGAGTAACATGGCTTCCCTCTATATACCATGTAAACATGGCTCCCTCTATATACAGAATAACATGGCTCCCTCTACATACAGATTAACATGGCTTCCCTCTATATACCGTGTAAACATGGCTCCCTCTATATACAGAATAACATGGCTCCCTCTATATACAGAGTAACATAGCTTCCCTCTATATACCGTGTAAACATGGCTCCCTCTATATACAGAATAACATGGCTCCCTCTGATACCGGAGAAACTGACGGAAGCCAAGCACAGAGAGATGGACACAGGTTTCTTCAGGAAGGAAGAGATTCTTTATTGGATCACCGATCGGGACTCAGAGGGACTAGCGTCACCAAAATACAGCAAAGTCTGAGTACTGAATACATAGAGTACATTCCTTATATAGCACTGTAGCTCCTCCCACAATTAACTACACCCACACATACCCTTAACCTATTTAATGAATAGAGTCTAAACTCATCCATCCGGTCTAACCACGTGGCTCATCTGATACAAAGGAGAGGGACGCGTAATTCCAGTTCTTACATTCCTGCACCTGGTCAGTACAGTGATGACAGTATCTTAGCTACGTGTTATTAACTAACTGATACTACAAACACATATACATACATATGCCTTGTGGCAATCTTAGCCTGCTAAACTTGTATTTTACTGGAATTACATCACATTCCCCCCTTTGATGCCTCTGATATTTCACAATTACTTGAGGCATCACTTAACCTTGGTTTGCATATACCTCAGGTTACCATGAACCAGACCAGACTTATCTTATGATGTGAATCTTTTAACACTCATCTTCCTGCATTGGTTCTCCTTGATCTAGAGCCTTATACTTATATATCGCCATTATCTGTGCAGCAGCCTTCCTCTCTGCTATACTTCCTATCAGGCTTTGCACAGACCTAACTACTAAGGGTATAAGACACGGTAGGAGTAGACAAAACAGTAAAATCAGTAGGACTCCACCTACCACTGCCTTAAGCCCTCCAAACCACTCATACCAGCTACCAAACCAACTACTTGGATTGTACCCTTTCCATACCTGAGTAGGCACATGCGCTAGTTTAACCATATGGCTAGTAAGCTCAGCTATTGCTTGCCCTTCGTCATCTATTTGAAGACAGCAATTACTTAGGTTAAACTTCCCACATACACCTCCCTCTACTGCCAAAAGGTAATCCAAGGCTAATCTATTTTGGTAGACTGCTGTCCTCATCCTGGTGTTATGCTTCGCTAGAAGATTGAGCGCTTGTGATGTCTCATTTGTGATAATCTCAACCACCGCCTGTAATCTTATAATACGGTTGAGCATATAAATAGGGGTTCTATAACCAAAGGTACCATCCTCAGCCCACGTGGCTGGCCCATAATAATCTATAATACGCTGGGGAGGCCATTCATTATCTTCCCAGGTGCCTATCTCTAAGGGTCCCCTTTTCTTCCTATGATTCACATCATACACTTTAACACCTAAAGTCTCACCTGTTTCAATCGGTAACAAGAAGAAGGATGGTTTGAGCATACCCAACACACATGCCCCTTCCCAGTCCTGTGGCAACTCCGAATAGGCTTTCTTACCACAGATCCAGTACAAATTTGCTGGGGCTCTCCAGGTAGATGTGATGGATAGATCAAACCACACATCCTTTAAACTGGCATATCTAGCAAACGGGTTAGATGGTTCTGAGACATTTGAAGCCGACCACCAAGTTGTATTCTTTGTATCATCATCATAAGCTTTTTGCCCTAGACAAGTTAATTCTCCTACAGAAGTATTATACATCATTCCTTTCCTTGCTATGCAAACATAACCTATGATGGAGGTCTTTAATCTCCACTCAGATTTACCTCTAACACTCAAATGATAATCGGCTTGTGTAGATATTAGTTGGTCAACTGCCTCAGAACCGGACATTACCTCCTTTGCTTCCCAAGGCCATTGGTCTCCCATGTTAGTACCTCCACACACATAGCAGTTGGTAACATTAAGACTACCGGCAATACTTTCAGCTAAATCGATGAACAGGTTTTTAGCATTATGGGGGATCTTATTATCTATACTCATCTCTTCATAAAAGGAATGGTATACTTGATGAGTCTGGGAGGATACCGTATCAGTCTCTATTCCTATAAACAATAATGTCCCAGGATCTAAACCCGTCCCGTATATTTGAAACCCAAATAAATTTCCATACTTATCTAAGAACTTGTCGGGGTTATTAATGAGTATATGGACTGGGTTGCATTCCATAGACTTACAATAAGGGCTAGTCGGCAACTTAGTCACTATCATGTCTTTGTCTACTGTCTGTCCCCAAGTTGCCCACCCCACACAAGACCAATATGGGCAAAAGTTATAATCTCTATTTGGGCATCTAGGACTTACATATTTATTTTTGCTACTGGGACAAATATATTTATCGTTAGACCCATACGTCCTCTCCCATCTAAGATCCCCACATACATTCCACGGTTTTCTACCACTTGATATCGCCTTACATGCATCAAATAGCAGAACACCCGAAGAATGTACGGATTCTAACACCGTCTTATTAATTAGGGTCCCCTGAGGATCTCCATTCCTGAGAGTCAACCAAATTGTACGAGGTTGATACTCTGGACTGAAGCACTTAGGTTCTCCTACTCCTAAATGGCACACACTATAGTCTATATTTAGGTATCTACATCTTGATACCTCTCCTTTACATTCGTATTGTGAATGCCAAATTAGGGTTTGGGAAATATGGTTACCTGTTCTCGTAGTCTTAATGCATACCTCACAGCTAGGAGTGTCGGTACCTCTACCTTCCTGAATATAAAAACACATATAAATAAACACAATCAAAAGCACATCTTTCGCCGTCATCCTCAGTCTTCGTCCGTGCGATGGAACCTCAGCTTCCAGGATGTGAGGGCTGCAGGGAATGGAGTTCTGCTCGTCTTCACAGGTGTCCCTTCGAGACTTTCCTGGCTTATACACTATGTGTTGGTAAGCGGACAGGCTTTATTATGGCCTTCTCACTCACACCTGTAACAATAAAATTTGTAATCCACAATAATTCCTCGTTACTCCGACTGAGTAGTGCGTTTTAACCGGATCTTGCAGGGATTCTCTGGATCTACTGTAACTTGCCAAGAATCGACTGCTGCTGGTTTAACCCTGGAGTGATGTATCCACGGAGTTACTTCGGCTACTTTTATCGCTGTAGGGGTAGACAAAAGAACAACATAAGGACCTCTCCACTTGGGCCCTAACGGTACATTATTCCACTCTTTAATCCACACTTGGTCTCCTGGATGATAACTATGAACAGGGGGATAAATATTCACAGGTAATCTATCTTGTACCCATTTCTGTACCTCCTCCATAGTCTTACCCAACTCTACAACCTGCTGCCGGGTAA
This sequence comes from Pelobates fuscus, assembly GCF_036172605.1. NCBI lineage: Eukaryota > Metazoa > Chordata > Amphibia > Anura > Pelobatidae > Pelobates > Pelobates fuscus. The sequence continues at coordinate 224,282,887 of NC_086320.1, forward strand.
TTCCTTCTCCCAACTGACTCAAGTCCCCCCTTAAGTTACCAAGTACGGGAGGTGGTCGCCCATACATGATTTCAAAAGGAGAGAGGCCCATCCTTCTGGTAGGGGTACTGCGGATTCGCAATAAAGCTATGGGTAAGAGAACGTTCCACTTAAGTTGGGTTTCCTGACACATTTTAGCCAACTGGTTCTTTATAGTTCTATTCATTCTCTCTACCTTACCAGAACTCTGGGGTCTATATGCAGTATGAAGCCTCCACTTTATACCAAGCATATGAGTCAGTTGTTGTAGGCACTGATGAACAAAAGCTGGACCATTGTCCGATCCTATAGAACAGGGTAGTCCATATCGGGGTATTATTTCTCGTAGCAGGAATCTCACAACTTCTCCTGCTTTCTCTGTACGAGTAGGACATGCTTCTACCCAGCCTGAATAGGTGCACACAATTACCAGCAGGTAACGATGTCCACCCGATTTAGGCATCACTGTAAAGTCTATTTGTAGATCGGACATGGGGAGTCCCCCCATAAACTGAACTCCTGGTGGCTTTACTGGTCCTTGTCTTGCATTATTCTTAGCACACGTTACACATCTGCGTACAATGGCCTGAGTCAAGTTGGACAATCTTGGTATGTAGAAATGTTTTCTAAGAGATTCTTCAGTACTGTCTCTCCCAGAATGTGTCCCGTTGTGATAATTTTGGACAATTTCTACCGCTAGCGATGCTGGTATAACTATTCTTCCATCTTCTAGCTGATACCACTTGTTCTCCAGATACTTTCCCGGTTCAGTCTTTAACCACTCCTCTTCTTGAGCTGTATAAACTGGAGTCCATTGGGACAGTGGAGTTGGTATAAGAGCAGCTATATGCCCCACATACTCCTGTCTTCCTGATTCAGCAGCACGCTTAGCCGCACTATCTGCCATCCGATTTCCCTTGGTTACATCACCATCACCTCTCAGATGTGCTCGACAATGAATAATACCGACTTCTTTCGGCTCCCACACTGCTTCCAATAGTTGTAGGATTTCAGCTGCGTACTTGATTTCTTTGCCCTCTGAATTCAGTAGTCCTCTTTCTTTATACAAAGCTCCGTGGGCATGAGTGGTTAAAAACGCATACTTAGAGTCCGTATAGATATTTACTCTTAAACCTTCAGCCAATTGTAACGCTCGTGTTAGTGCTATTAATTCTGCCTTTTGTGCTGATGTTCCTTTCGCCAGTGGCCGAGCTTCTATCACCTTGTCTATGGTTGTTACTGCATATCCTGCATAGCGGATCCCTTCTTTCACATAACTACTGCCGTCGGTGTAATATTGAACATCGGGGTTCTGGATGGGAAAATCACGAAGATCTGGTCTACTTGAGAATACTTCATCCATTACTTCCAAACAATCATGTTGACTTTCAGTAGGTTGTGGCAAAAGGGTAGCTGGATTTAAGGTGTTTACAGTCTCTAAATGCACTCTTGGGTTTTCACACAACATTGCTTGATACTTGGTCATACGGCTGTTACTAAACCAATGATTTCCTTTGTAATCCAACAACGTCTGTACTGCATGTGGGACTCGTACATAAAGTTCTTGACCCAGAGTGAGTTTATCGGCTTCAGCTACTAGCAGGGCGGCTGCAGCTACGGCTCTTAGACAAGGTGGAAGTCCGCTGGCCACTGCATCCAGTTGCTTAGACATGTAGGCAACAGGTCTTTGCCATGATCCCAAGTACTGTGTCAATACTCCCACAGCCATTCTTCTTTGCTCGTGTACATATAAGTAGAATGGTCGTGTGTGATCAGGTAGACCTAATGCTGGGGCACTCATCAAAGCCTTCTTCACATCTTCAAATGCCGTTTGCTGTTCTTGGGTCCATAAGAAGGGGTCGTGCTCTGTACCTTTGATGGCTGCGTACAGAGGTTTTGCTAGTATCGCATAGCTGGGAATCCATATCCTACAGAAGCCTGCTGCCCCCAAGAATTCTCGCACTTGTCTTCTATTCTTGGGTATTGGTATTTGGCAGACAGCTTCTTTTCTCTCTGGCCCCATAATTCTTTGACCTTCAGAGATATGGAATCCTAGATACTTGACAGTTGGCAAACACAACTGAGCCTTCTTTCTAGACACCTTGTATCCTGCCTTCCAGAGAATGTGTAGTAGATCGTGCGTTGCTTGCTGACAGATTTCTTTTGTAACTGCTGCTATCAACAAGTCATCTACATATTGTAACAATACACACTCTCCTGGGATGGACTCGAAATCCAATAGATCTTGACTTAGGGCTGAACCAAATAGGGTAGGTGAATTTTTAAACCCTTGGGGCAGTCTTGTCCAAGTCATTTGGCGTTTTGAGCCCGTTACAGCGTTCTCCCACTGGAAAGCGAAAATACATTGACTTTCTGCGGCAATTCGGAGGCAAAAGAAGGCATCTTTGAGATCTAAGACTGTGAAGTAAGTAGCCCCGCCCGGAATTAAAGCAAGCAGGTTATATGGATTGGGTACAACTGGATGTATGCTAACAACCGCATCATTGACTGCTCTTAAGTCCTGCACAGGTCGATACTCATCTGTGCCGGGCTTTTGAACAGGCAGCAATGGGGTGTTCCAGGGGGAAGTACAGAATTTTAGGATACCATACCGTATGAACTTATCCAGATAGGATTGGATGTTCTTCTTAGCCTTCTGCGGAATGTGATATTGTCTTAGGCTCACTGGATAAACCCCATGTTTCAGTTCAATTTTTATTGGTGGAATATTGCGGGCCAGTCCTGGTGGGTTGTTCTCTGCCCAAACTCCTGGTATGTTAAACAATGTCTCATCACTCCTAGGGTTTTGGCTAGTCAACACTGTATAAAGTCGCCACTCTTCTTCCTTTGGTACGGATAAAGTCATAATACCTGAAGGTCCATTAAACTTTAAAGATGTTGTTCCATCTGGTAGGAACGTAATCTGCGCTTGTAATTTGGATAGCATATCACGTCCCAGCAATTGGACTGGACATTCAGGCATATAAAGGAATTGGTGTTTTACTACGTGGCCTCCCAATGTACAGAGTCGACTTTTAAGAACCGGTCTTTCAGCACTTCTTCCAGTTGCTCCTATCACAGTAATAGTCCTTCCAGATGGAGGAGCAACTAGATTAGTCACCACTGAATGTTCAGCACCAGTGTCGATCATGAACGCACTCCTTTTCCCCCCTATTGATACATCGACCATAGGCTCCGCTCGACCAAGGGGGATGGAGCCCGGTCGGTATCAATAGTCCTCCATGACCGTGTCAGCCAATCCTACGAAGTCCCTACCTTCTCTATCGCGGGACCTTTGCGCTGCTGGAATATATCTGTCTTCCCTAACACTTCCTCTGTTCCCATTACTCCCTCTATAACCATTACTCCCTCCGGGGCCTCCTCTACCTCTCGCTCTGCCTCTAAAGTTTCCGTAGCCTGCCCTGGGTAGGACCCTCTCGTACTGCTCTCTTTGCGGACATTCGTTCCTCCAATGCCCTTCTTCCTTGCAATACGCGCATTGATCCCTACTCAAAGGCTCCCTACTCCATCTATTATTGCCTCTATCTGGGCCCCGTTTATCTACGCCTGCGATCGCTACCGCTAGCATATCAGCCTTTTTACGCATCTTGCGCTCCTCCTCTTTCTTGCTTTCTGTTTCCCTATTCATATACACCTTATTAGCTACCTCCATTAGTTGGGTGATTGACATACCTGCAAACCCTTCTAGCTTTTGTAGCTTGCGCTTAATATCTCCGTAAGCTTGGCTGACAAAGGCGGAGTTCACCATTCGGGAATTGTCTGCGTCTTCCGGATTAAAGGGGGTGTACAAGCGGTACGCCTCCAATAATCGGTCATAAAAGACACTGGGCGCTTCATCGCTTTTCTGGATCACCTCAACTGTCTTCGACATGTTAATGGCTTTCTTTCCTCCGGCTTTCATGCCAGCAATTATAGCGTCTCTATAGGCTCTGAGTTGAACCATATCAGCACCATTTACGTTCCAATCGGGATCAGTGTTGGGATAATGTGTTGCGGCCCATGCTGCTGGATTAGCTTGGTTCAAAGCACGGGCTCTATCTTCTAATGCTTTAATGGCTGCTTGATTTATTCTTGTCCTTTCCTCATTGTTAAATAAAGTCATTAGTAACTGCTGGCAATCAGCCCATGTCGGATTATGCGTCTGTACTATTGAGGTGAACAGATCAGTCATGGCTTGTGGTTTCTCAGTATACGAGGAATTATGGGTCTTCCAGTTTAAAAGGTCGGTAGTGGTGAAAGGGACATATACGAAGACAGGGTCAGCGTGTGCCATTTGACCTGCGGCATCGATATAAGCTGACCCGGGATTTAAGCGAAGAGGCATCTGATAGTGCTTTAATTGTTGGGCACCAGTCAACTGTCGGGTTTGGATGGGGCTACGTAGGGAAGCGTCAGTCATGGGTTCCGGTCGGGGAGAGATAGGGTATGGGGATGTGGGAGGTTGGTTTTGGGAAAAGGTAGTGAATAGAACACTTCGGGCCGAGCTAGATGAAGCTTGACCGGAAGTCTGAAGTGGCGCCAAATCAGGATATTCATTTTTAATGGAGGTTGGTCTATCTGGTTCCGGAAGGGGGGATTTAGTACGAGGGGGGGTGGATCCTGCACTGGAGGAGGAAGCGGAAGTGGATGGGGGTAGTGAGGGAAGGGTTACAGGACTTCCTGCGTTTGCGTCACTTCTTCTTAACGGAAAGTAAGGGGGCGGCAAAGGGATCTCGGACTCAGGGGGCGTGTCCAAAATGGGCCTAACACCAGCCCTAGTGGACGAACAAGTCCTAGCTACCATGAGGCGACACTGTTCCTCGTGGCATGTCCGGAGCCATTTTGGCGAGTCATTTACGGCCTGTCTCCAACAATCAATATAAGGAAACTGGCCGTAAAGTTCAGGCCTACCTGATACAGCCACGTGTAAGCGCTGTACCAGAGTTGGATCCAAACTGCCACGTGGCGGCCATGCCGCAACCAAAGTAGGCCACTCCCTAGTGCACAAAGTGACCAAACGTACAGGGGACATCTTAACCCCAAAATCACAAACTTTGAATCCCTTTTTAAAATTCTTAACCATACATCCTAAGGGATCCGGAATCGTTGACTGCGACGCACCCATATTTAACAGTGGAACGTTGTCGACAACGATTACTATACACGCGTACTATTCAACAGTCACACCCGTTTCCTCTGGCAACAGCACCACGTGGTACGGTTATCAAGTGAAACGTACACAATAACAATAAACACTCAGGGAATTCCCGTACACACACAGCTGTTACACCAGTCACTATATAATCAATATTATGCCCTTTGGCGTAACTACACAGTCACCCACGCTATAATTCTCTATATACGAATTACCCGTCTATAACACACCCCAGTAACATCGTCTTTTACAAATAGCGGTTACAGTACGGTTAGCATAGGTCAAAGCACAAGTTAAGGTCACAATACAATTATTAGTGGTTATGGTGTTAAACATGCAATGGACGACAATGATTAGTACTTATTATATAATGTCAGTAAATATACAGGGTTATGGTACCGTGCACTATAATACAGCAACACACTATTAACACTCTCGCTAGACGGCTGAGCTCGCGCTATCTAACAAGATATACACTTTACTAAACAATCGTTAACACATTTACAATTCCCAACTAAACTATTGGCCAGTACCTTGAATGGACTACCTAAAACTATATACACCCGTTTTGGTTAGCCACACTGCCCAATCACCACATATACATAGCGAGCTAGAGATCCGAATTTACACAGGCGCCTCTTAGTCGCACTATACAACGAGCTAGAGATCCGAATTTACACAGGCGCCTCTTAGTCGTACTATCAAAAGTCTAGTGGGTTCCAAATTTACACGCCTTCCCACTTAGCCCAGATAGGATGAGAACTAGCGAACCGAATTTACACAGGCGCCGCTTAGTCTCCCGGTCCCTCCGACCTAGCGAACGTAATATACACCCTAGAACGCTAGTCTAGACAAGACACCGGTGTCCGGCTAGGGCTATCTTACACCAGGACCCCGCCTGACTAACCAAATCAAACGGTCTGACTAAAGAGCGTTCGATCGAGCGGTGCGCCTTCGCTCCTTCCCTCCGACAGAGGGGGCAGATACAGATTCAAAAACCCCTTTGGGCCTACCGCACAATCGGTATACCCCTAGCGGGTCCTGCCGTCTAAAACAGCAGTTATCTTACCTCCTCGTTCCTGAACCTGAGTTCACACTCATCGACGGGGACACCCCAGCACTTCTCACGTAGAGGCCGATGATCTCCTGGACAACAGACCAGTGGCGCCGAGACGAAGGGAGGTCCACGCAGAAGTTCAGGGGTGCAGCCGTAGAGAACGTGGGCAAAGATAGACCGTCTCACGCCTCTGCCTCTCAGCTACCGTTGAACGATGAGCTTCCCGGCCAATGCACCAAATGATACCGGAGAAACTGACGGAAGCCAAGCACAGAGAGATGGACACAGGTTTCTTCAGGAAGGAAGAGATTCTTTATTGGATCACCGATCGGGACTCAGAGGGACTAGCGTCACCAAAATACAGCAAAGTCTGAGTACTGAATACATAGAGTACATTCCTTATATAGCACTGTAGCTCCTCCCACAATTAACTACACCCACACATACCCTTAACCTATTTAATGAATAGAGTCTAAACTCATCCATCCGGTCTAACCACGTGGCTCATCTGATACAAAGGAGAGGGACGCGTAATTCCAGTTCTTACATTCCTGCACCTGGTCAGTACAGTGATGACAGTATCTTAGCTACGTGTTATTAACTAACTGATACTACAAACACATATACATACATATGCCTTGTGGCAATCTTAGCCTGCTAAACTTGTATTTTACTGGAATTACATCACACCTCTACATACAGAGTAACATGGCTTCCCTCTATATACCGTGTAAACATGGCTCCCTCTATATACAGAATAACATGGCTCTCTCTATATACAGAGTAACATGGCTTCCCTCTATACACCGTGTAAACATGGCTCCCTCTATATACAGAATAACATGGCTCCCTCTATATACAGTGTAAACATGGCTCTTCTCTATATACAGAGTAACATGGCTTCCCTTTATATACAGTGTAAACATGGCTTCTCTCTATATACAGAGTAACATGGCTTCCCTCTATATACCGTGTAAACATGGCTCCCTCTATATACAGAATAACATGACTCCCTCTATATACAGAGTAACATGGCTTTTTATCTATATACAGAGTAACATGGCTTCCCTCTATATACCGTGTAAACATGGCTCCCTCTATATACAGTGTAAACATGGCTTCTCTCTATATACAGAGTAACATGGCTTCCCTCTATATACCGTGTAAACATAGCTCCCTCTATATACAGAATAACATGGCTCCCTCTATATACAGAGTAACATGGCTTCCCTCTATATACCGTGTAAACATGGCCCCCTCTATATACAGAATAACATGGCTCCTCTCTATATACAGATTAACATGGCTTCCCTCTATATACAGATTAACATGGCTTCCCTCTATATACAGTGTAAACATGGCTCCTCTCTATATACAGAGTAACATGGCTTCCCTCTATATACCGTGTAAACATGGCTCCCTCTATATACAGAATAACATGTCTCCCTCTATATACAGAGTAACATGGCTTCCTCTATATACAGAGTAACATGGCTTCCCTCTATATACCGTGTAAACATGGCTTCCCTCTATATACTGTGTAACCATGGCTCCCTCTATATACAGAATAACATGGCTCCCTCTATATACAGAGTAACATGGCTTCCCTCTATATACCGTGTAAACATGGCTCCCTCTATATACAGAATAACATGTCTCCCTCTATATACAGAGTAACATGGCTTCCTCTATATACAGAATAACATGGCTCCCTCTATATACAGAGTAACATGGCTTCCCTCTATATACTGTGTAACCATGGCTCCCTCTATATACAGAATAACATGGCTCCCTCTATATACAGAGTAACATGGCTCCCTCTATATACAGAGTAACATGGCTTCCCTCTATATACTGTGTAAACATGGCTCCCTCTATATACCGTGCAAACATGGCTCCCTCTATATACAGTGTAAACATGGCTCCTCTCTATATACAGAGTAACATGGCTTCCCTCTATATACCGTGTAAACATGGCTCCCTCTATATACAGAATAACATGGCTCCCTCTATATACAGAATAACATGGCTCCCTCTATATACAGTGTAAACATGGCTCCTCTCTATATACAATGTAAACATGGCTCCTCTCTATATAAAGAGTAACATGGCTCCCCTCTATACAGGGGCGTACCTGGAGCATTTGGCACCCGGGGCGGATCCTTTATTTGGCACCCCCCTCCCCAACTTTGAAATGTAAAAAACAACTGCAATTTTATTTAAATGTATGTTTATGCAGTGTGTGTATAGTGTGTACAGTGTGTGTATATTGTGTGTATAGTGTGTGTATAGTGTGTGTATAGTGTGTGCAGAGTGTGTGCAGTGTGTGTATAGTTAGTGCAGTGTGTGTAGAGTGTGTAGAGTGTATGCAGTGTGTGTATAGTGTGTGCAGTGTGTGTATAGAGTGTGCAGTGTGTGCATACACGTGTGCAGTGTGTGTATAGTGTGTGCAGTGTGTGTATAGTGTATGCAGTGTGTATAGTTAGTGCAGTGTGTGTAGAGTGTGTATAGTGTATGCAGTGTGTGTGCAGTGTGTTTATAGTGTGTGCAGTGTGTGTATAGAGTGTGCAGTGTATGCATAATGTATGCAGCGTGTGTATAGTGTGTATAGTGTGTGCAGTGTGTGTATAGTGTATGCATAGTGTGTGCAGTGTGTGTATAGTGTATGCAGTGTGTGTATAGAGTGTGCAGTGTGTGTATAGAGTGTGCAGTGTGTACATAGTGTATGCAGTGTGTGTGTATAGTGTGTGCAGTGTGTATGCAGTGTGTGTAGCATGTGTATATTGTGTGTATATTGTGTGCAGTGTGTGTAGTGTGTGTGCATAGTGTATGCAGTGTGTACAGTGTGTGTATAGTGTGTGCAGTGTGTGCATAGTGTATGCAGTGTGTACAGTGTGTGTATAGTGTGTGCAGTGTGTGTATAGTGTGTGCAGTGTGTGTATAGTGTATGCAGTGTGTATAGTGTATGCAGTGTGTGCAGTGTGTATGCAGTGTGTGTAGAGTGTGTATAGTGTATGCAGTGTGTGTAGTGTGTGTATAGAGTGTGCAGTGTGTGCATAGTGTATGCAGTGTGTGTATAGTGTGTATGCAGTGTGTGTAGTGCATGCAGTGTGTATGCAGTGTGTGTAGTGTGTGTATATTGTGTGCATAGTGTATGCAGTGTGTGCGTAGTGTGTGTATATAGTGTGTGTAGTGTGTGTATAGTGTGTGCAGTCTGTGTATAGTGTGTATGCAGTGTGTGTATAGGGTGTATGCAGTGTGTGTATAGTGTGTATGCAGTGTGTGTATAGTGTATGCAGTGTGTATGCAGTGTGTGTAGAGTGTGTAGAGTGTATGCAGTGTGTGTATAGTGTGTGCAGTGTGTGTATAGAGTGTGCAGTGTGTGTATAGAGTGTGCAGTGTGTGTATAGAGTGTGCAGTGTGTGCATAGAGTGTGCAGTGTGTGCATAGTGTATGCAGTGTGTGTATAGTGTGAATAGTGTGTGCAGTGTGTGTAGTGTGTGTAGTGTGTGTGCATAGTGTATGCAGTGTGTGTATAGTGTGTACAGTGTGTGTGTATAGTGTGTATGCAGTGTGTGTATAATGCGTATGCAGTGTGTGTATAGGGTGTATGCAGTGTCTGTAGAGTGTGTATAGTGTTTGTAGAGTGTGTATAGTGTGTGTAGAGCGGCGGGTGGGGGCCCTAAATGAAAATCCCCCCCCTCCCCCATCAAAGGTGACTAGGGGTCTCCAAGCCCCTAGTCACACAACCAAATAAAAAAGCCCCTACCTACCCCCCTCACCCTAAAAAATAGTGAGGGGGGAATAAAATTACTACCCTGTAAAGTAAAATTCAACTTACTATTCAACGTCTTCTTTTTTCTAAAATCTTCATTTTTCAGCCCCAAAAAAGGCCAAATAAAAAGCCATCATACCCGTCGAACTTAAAAATAAAATAAAAAACCTGAGCGCAAAAAAACATTAATCCATCTTCACCCATGGAGGGCTCCGTGTCAGTGTTTATCAGGGATCCTTAGGATAGGTGTCAATCCATATCTGCCAAGTGACCCTATGTAGGGGGAACAGTCCCTATTCTGCTCTGTGTCAGTGTCTGGAGGCAGTATCTGCAGTAACACAGAGTGTCTGGAGGCAGTATCTGCAGTAACACAGAGTGTCTGGGGGGGAGTATCTGCAGTAACACATGGTGTCTGGAGGGAGTATCTGCAGTAACACAGGGTGTCTGGAGTGAGTATCAGCAGTAATACAGAGTGTCTGGGGGGAGTATATGCTTGTAACATTTATATGCACTAAAAAAAAAAATAATAATAATAAATTGAAAAAAAAAATGGTTGCAGCTTCCGAATTAATCTAAAATGGATGCTGTCCAGTAGGTGGGAGGGTCTGCTAGGGAGGGTGTGCTGCTGATTGGCTGTAATGTGTCTGCTGACTGTGAGGTACAGGGTCAAAGTTTACTCAATGATGATGAATAGGGGGCGGACCGAACACCGCATGTGTTCGCCCGCGGTGGTGGACGCGAACATGCTATGTTCGCCAGGAACTATTCGCCGGCGAACCGTTCGGGACATCACTACAGAGGACCAGTCCATCATCACACGGTCCGCGGACAAGGGAGGAGGTTATAATGAACTACATAGACTATGCGATGGAATTGAAAAACCAACTACAAGACACGAATACTTATCTACTCTTGGACCACGACCCTACTGTAGAGTTTCAATGCACCATACACGATACACTCTCTATGGGTGTAAGAGCAGGCTTCATCGATGTAGATCTATTTCAATACCTTAATCAGGCAAATCCACGAAGTCCCATCATTTATAGTATCCCGAAGATACATAAGAATGCTCAACATCCTCCAGGCCGTCCTATAGTATCCGCGATCAATGGAATCCTTGAGCCTCTAGCCAAATGGCTTGACTATTTGTTCAAAGAGCCAAAAGAACAACTGGAAACGTGTATTAAAGATACACCTACACTATTGAGCAAAATTAGTGACATTGAATTTACAGATCATCAACCACTCCTCTTTACCATGGACGTGAAGAGCTTGTACACGGTGATACCACACGACGAAGGGATAGAAGCCATGCGTCAAGTATTGTCGGCTTCAACAGTATACAAGGGACCTCCCAAAAAGAACTATTTTCGTTTTGAGAACCTATGGTACCTACAGGTGTCCGGTACATCAATGGGGGCAGCGATGGCCCCCATGTACGCAAACGCATACATGTATATATACGAAAAACGTTACATTTTGACACCATATGGCCATCTAATACCGGGGTACTATCGTTATATAGATAACCTCCTGATCATTTGGAAAGGCACAGCAATAGAGGCAAATACCAAGGTGGACGAGCTTAACCAACTACCGGCACCCATCAGACTGACGGCACACATCAGTCCCGAAAAAGTCCAATACTTAGATGTTGAACTATCTATTGGTGTTAACAAGATAGAATACAGTCTTTATACCAAGATGACAGACAGGAATACACTACTGCATGCAAACAGCGCCCACCCTCAATCACTGATAAAGTCACTTCCAAAAGCGCAGTATCTGAGGGTGATGAGAAATAATTCCGATGATACTATTAACCCCTTAAATCCGGAGGACGTACTATTACGCCCTGCAGGAACCGGCTCTAAACGCCGGCGGGCGTAATAGTACGTCCTCGCCATAATGGCCGCCCACGTGGCCGGCGCTAATCGCCCGCTGCAGATCGCGGTCGGGGGGGATGCCTGGCCCCCCAGGCAACCCCCCCTGTGGCCGGTGACCGCGATCTGCAGTCTCTGATCGCAGTGACAGGCTGTCACTGCGACCAGTATTCAGCATGTGTCAGCCGATTTCAAATCGGCTGACACATGCGGCCGGCGGCTTTCCCCTTCTGCAGATCGCGGTCGGGGGACTTACCTGGCCCCCCAGGCAGTCCCCCTGGGGTCAGTGACCGCGATCTGCTAGGTCTGAGATCGCAGTGACAGGCTGTCACTGCGATCTCAGAGCGCTCTGATCGCAGTGACAGCCTGTCACTGCGATCAGTGTTACATGTGTCAGCCTATTGGCTGACACATGTAACTGGCACAGTGATCCCCCTGCAGATTGGAAGGGGGGAGTGCTTGTACCACCCAGGCACTCCCCCCTGTGGTCAATTACCCAATCTGCAGGATGTGATCACAGTGACAGGCAGTCACTGTGATCACTGATCCTGTGTGTCAGCCAGTGATGTGACATCACTGGCTGACACTGTCTCTGCCCCCTGTCCTGTAAAAAAAATAAAATATTAGTTAAAAAAAAAGAAATAAAAAAAAATGACAGTTACAAATAAAATATACTTAGATCATATATATTATATATATATGATCTAAGTATATATATATATATATACACATACACACACATTTACACATACACGACGTGTATTTAAATATTAATATATATATATATATATATATTAATATCAAATTACACGTAGACTGATACTGATTAAATATATATATAATTATTGTTATATATATATTTATAAATAATATAAAAAAAATAAATATGTAAATACGTAATAAAATAAAATAAATAATTAAAAATAAAATATTAAAAAATATATAGATGTGTTTTATTTCGTTCTAACTGTATTGTGATATTAATATATATATATTTATATCAAAATACACGTAGAACGAAATAATATATATATCTATATACATAAATATATACGTATATATCACTATATATATACCTATATATAAATAAAAATATTAAAAAAAAAATATATATATATATACGTATATATACACATATGTATATATATACATATATTAATTCTACACATATATTTATGTAATAATTTTACATAATTAGGTATCCTAATTAATTACAATTAGCGGGACCTGCCTGACCACCCATGCCGAAAGTATAGGGAATTTAATTTGCTAGCACTATATTTAACCCTATAACTTTCCAAGACACCATAAAACCTGTACATGGGGGGTACTGTTTTACTCGGGAGACTTCGCTGAACACAAATATTAGTGTTTCAAAACAGTAAAATGTATTACAACCATGATATCGCCAGTAAAAGTGACGTTTTTTGCATTTTTCACGCACAAACAGCACTTACAGGGACGATATTATTGCTGCAATACTTTTTACTGTTTTGAAACACAAATATTTGTGTTCAGCGAAGTCTCCTGAGTACAACAGTACCCCTCATGTACAGGTTTTATGGTGTTTTCAAAAATTACAGCGTCAAATATAATGCTTGTGTTTAATTTTTTTCACATTAAAATTCGCCAGATTGCTTACGTTGCCTTTATGACCCTATGGTAGCCCAAGAATGAAAATTACCCCTATGATGGCATACCATTTGCAATAGTAGACAACCAAAGGTATTGCAAATGGGGTATGTCCAGTCTTTTTTAGTAGCCACTTAGTCACAAACACTGGCCAAAATTGGCGTTTTTTGCATTTTTCACACACAAACAAATACGAACGCTAACTTTGGCCAGTGTTTGTGACCAAATGGCTACTAAAAAAGACTGGACATCGCTTATTTGCAATACCTTGGGTCGTCTACTATTGCAAATGGTATGCCATTATGGGTGTAAATTTATTTCCTGGGCTACTATACAGTCTCAAAGGCAACGTAACCAATCTGGCGAATTTCAATTTCAAATGTAACACGCTATATTTGACCCTGTAACTTCCCAAAACACCATAAAACCTGTACATAGGGGGTACTGTTTTACACGTGAGACTTTGCTGAATACAAATATGTGTATTTTATTGCAGTAAAAGCAAACAGTATTATGACATTAACAGTTAAAATGTCATGTAGAACGAAAAAAATAAAAAAAAATCTTATTTTCTCCCATTTTTTTCATATTAAATTATGTTTCATAGCTAAATATTTGATATTAAATGAAAGCCCTGTTTCCCCTGAATAAAATGATATATAATAAGGGGGGGTGCATTTAATATGAAAGAGGTGAATTACGGTTGGACAGACATATAGCGCAAATGCCAGGTTTTGTTTACGTTTTGTTTCGTTCACAACTTGTACATTTGGCTGCGGTGTTAAGGGGTTAAAGAAAGACAACTGACAGAAATGACAGAAAAATTCTTACAACGAGGATATCAGCGCTCTATCTTGGACCAAGCACTAAAAGATGCCAGGAAACCTCGAGCACCTAAAGATGAAACATCAACTCAAAGATTGTTTTTTTCCCACCACACACCATCAATCCACTCAATCAATTTCTTCTGTTATTAGAAAAAACTGGATAATTCTGGTATCGGATGACACTCTCCCCAAGGTCTTCCATGAAAAAAAGCTCATTTGTTTCAAAAGAAACAAAAATTTAAAAGACCTGTTAGTGTGTACAGATCCTGTTCTAAGCTACACGGACAACATTACTACTCAAAATCGAGGCTGTGTTCGATGTCTCGGGTGCGTTACATGTGGACACATGACGCCAGCTAAAAGTTTTTTACACCCGCATACGAACAAACAATACTCCATCAAGAGTACTATAACGTGTAGAACCACACACGTTATTTACAAATTAACATGTCCGTGTGGCTTAATATACATAGGAAAAACAGAAACTGCACTATGCGAGAGGATAAGGGGACACCGATCGAGTATCAGGTTGGCATACAGAGACAGAGTATCCGACAAACCAGTAGCCAAACACTATTTACAGTTGAAACATCCGCTAGCTACTTTGAAGTTTGTAGCCATCGAACATATCCCAGCATCAAATAGAGCTGGAGACCGGGGAAAACTATTGCTGAATAGAGAAACTTTTTGGATTTTTGAGTTGGATACGGTATCCCCGAAAGGGTTAAATGAACATATTTCTTTTCACTCTTTCTTATAGTCTTATTGGACTTTTTGGCAGAACTTTCCCTCTCTACTCTACTCTAAAGATGCATTGAAAGTAGTTTTACCACAGGTTTTCCATGTGTTTTCCTTAACTAACAGTTATACTCGTTATTAATTTTCATTCATGGTATATGTCTGTTTCAAAAAATTCAAAAATGTGAAGAATGTTTTTTGCATTAATCTTTCAGCCTCCACCAATTTGAGGAAATATGGCTCATTGAAGATTTATGAACTTAGCAGTAATATGAGAACTGCGCTCCAGCTTATTTTAACTTATGATTTTAATGGTACAGTCTGAGATATCGTTAGTAATGGTTCAGCACACTATATAACTTGTGCAATTACAATTATTAATAGTATAGTGCTTAGCTCTAATATACACTGTGTTGTACTTCTTAAGACAGGAATATATAGTTTAAATTTATACCATATATATCTCAGATTGATTATCAATGTGTATATCAATAAGTGTGGCTTTTTATAGAATATGTATATAGTTAGTCTTTCTTTGATATTTAATGTCCATACACTGCATATAATGTATATGTATTTAGCACTTATATACCACCATGTCACTTTATGAGCACTGGTTAGCACTTTTTCAGCACAGTTGTCACTTTATATTTAGCACTAATAGATTATATTCGCAGTTATTCACTGAAAATCCCTTTTGGGGTTACAATAGAATTTAATTCTAACACTTTACATGTATTTTGCACTTTACATGTATTTTGCACTATATAGCAATCAATTTAGTGGCATTCTGCCAGATTATTACATTGTAGGATTACTATTAATCACTTACTATAAAGACATCACTATTCTGCCTTTTTACTTTATTAAATACATAGTTTATAATAGTCATCAGCCATACTGATAACATTAATCACGGTGTCTTCACAAACACTTATGTTCCATATGTCCGTTTTACTTTATTTCCATAGCGACGTACTGCATGCCTGCGTCGCTATGGTAACGGACGGTCACGTCGGCATAATATGACGTCACTATTGGGCGTAACATACTTGCACATGCGCACTGGAGAAACAGGGACGCCAGCCAGACGGCAATGTTCACCTGGGGTTAGCCAATTCACTTAATTTGTTTAATCTAACTAATTATGTCTTGTATAAAAACGCTGAATGTATGATATTTGCTTTTATGATCCTGATGAAAGTCTTCCTGGAAGGACTGAAACGTTGATCGCAGACATTTTTATGCTACTGCAATAAACTTTGGACTTTTATAAAACCGGGAGTGCAGCCATCTACTTGGATTTTTTGGATACATTTGCTATGCATGGCTGGCACCCGGTCACTAAGGGATGCATTAGCGTGAGTGCAGGAATTATTTTGTTTTTATATATATATATATATATATATATATATACACACACACACAGATATATATATATATATATATATATATATATATACACACATATATATACACACATACAGGGCTGCCATCAGAAACACAGCTCAAGGTCTGGGCCCCCCGGCGCCTGCACCCGAGTCCCCCCCCCCCCCTCCCCCCCTCCCCCCCGAGTCCCCCCCTCCCCCCCTCCCCCCCCGAGTCCGCCCACAGGGATGCAGTGTCTGCAGGGCCGGTGCAAGGATTTTTGCCGCCCTAGGCAAAAGTAAAGTTTGCCACCCCCCCATGTGACATCACAGTGCCCCACCCATATGATCTGCCATGTTAACTAACAGTGCTGCAGTGCCGCCGTGTTTACAATAAAAGGCCTGCAGGGACAGGCTATAGACACCAGAACCACTACATTAAGCTGCAGTGGTTCTGGGGACTATAGTGTCCCTTTAATGTGAGTCCCTTTAATTAGTGCCACGAAAATATACTAGATTGCCTACTTACAACCAGATGAGGATGATGATGGGCTTCAGCTGCCGTCTGGCTCCACTGGTCTGGTGTAGAACAGGCTCTCTGGAGGCGGTTTGTAACTGTGGTCACAAAAATCAATGTTCTGGGAGAAGCAGCTCCATTTTTTGAGGGCCCTTTACACAGCTCAAGGTCTGGGTCCCAGGGTCCACCTTCATGTTCTACCAATGAGTTTGTTCACAGGGGTGTGTGTGTGTGGGGGGGGGGGGGGGGGGGGGTGTCCTGATGTGTGTAAGGAATGCATTGTGTGAATCTGTGTTTGTATGTGTAAGGGCTGCAAGGTGAGTTTGTGTATGTATGGGATGCAGTGTGTGTGTCTGTAGGGGGATGCACTGAGTGTGTGGAAGGGGTGCATTGTGTGTTGCTGTGTGTAAGGGATGCATTGCTTGTGTATGTGTGTCTGTGTGTAATGCATTGTGTTTTTCTGTGTGCAAGGGGTGCATTGTGTGTGTGTGTGTGTGTGTGTGTGATGGATGTCAATCTCTCCCCCTACCCCCGTCAATTTCCTTCTTCTCCCCCTCCCTCTCATTTCCTTCTTCTCCCCCTCCCTCTCATTTCCTTCTTCTCCCCCTCCCTCTCATTTCCTTCTTCTCCCCCTCCCTCTCATTTCCTTCTTCTCCCCCTCCCTCTCATTTCCTTCTTCTCCCCCTCCCTCTCATTTCCTTCTTCTCCCCCTCCCTCTCATTTCCTTCTTCTCCCCCTCCCTCTCATTGCCTTCTCCCCCCCCTCCCTCTCATTGCCTTCTCCCCCCCCTCCAATTTCCTTCCTTCTCCCCCCCTCCAATTTCCTTCCTCCCTCCCCCCTCAAATTTCCTTCCTCCCTCCCCCCTCCCTCAAATTTCCTTCCTCTCCCCCCCTCAAATTTCCTTCCTCTCCCCCCTCCCTCAAATTTCCTTCCTCTCCCCCCTCCCTCAAATTTCCTTCCTCCCCCCTCAAATTTCCTCCCTTCCTCTCCCCCCTCAAATGTCCTCCCTTCCTCTCCCCCCCTCAAATTTCCTCCCTTCCCTCCCTCTCCCCCCACTCATTCAAATTTCCTCCCTCTGCCCCCCCCACTCCCTCAAATTTCCTCCTCTCCCCCCCACTCATTCATATTTCCTCCCTCCCCCCCCCCCCCACTCATTCATATTTCTTCCCTCCCCCCTCCCTCAAATTTCCTGCCTTCCCTCTCCCCCCCACTCATTCAAATTCCCCCACCCCCACCCACTCAAATTTCCTCCCTTCCCTCCCTCTCCCCCCCACTCATTCATATTTCCTCCCTCCCCCCCCACTCATTCATATTTCCTCCCTCCCCCCTCCCTCAAATTTCCTGCCTTCCCTCTCCCCCCCCACTCATTCAAATTCCCCCCCGCCACCCCCACCCACTCAAATTTCCTGACGCCCGGTGACCCGGCGGGCGCGCGAGGGAGCACTCTCCTCTGAGTGCTTCCTCTTCAGCTCCCTCGCGCGCCGCGTACTGATGCCGGAGTCGGAAGATGACGTCATCTTCCGGCTCCGGCATCAGTACGGTGCGCGAGGGAGCTGAAGAGGAAGCACTCAGAGGAGAGTGCTCCCTCGCGCGCCCGCCGGCGCCGGGTGTCAGCAGGGCCAGCCTCTGGGGGGCCCTGAGGTGACCGGCTGCTGGGCCCCCCAGGAGAAGAGGCCGGCCCAGTGGGAACATACCGGGGTCGCAGGGCCCCCTGCGACCCGGTATGTTCCCACTGAATGTGGAGCCCGGACGACCTGAGCAGTCCGGGCCCCCCAGGACCGCCGGGCCCATGACAACCGTTTCGGTTGTCATGCCCTGATGGCGGCCCTGCACACATATATATATATATATACACACATATATATAC
>NC_086320.1:224304225-224311725 GCF_036172605.1 Pelobates fuscus
TAGGGGGATATCTGTGTGTGCAGGTGACTATTACTGTGCATAATTATTAGGCAACTTAACAAAAAACAAATATATACCCATTTCAATTATTTATTTTTACCAGTGAAACCAATATAACATCTCAACATTCACAAATATACATTTCTGACATTCAAAAACATAACAAAAACAAATCAGTGACCAATATAGCCACCTTTCTTTGCAAGGACACTCAAAAGCCTGCCATCCATGGATTCTGTCAGTGTTTTGATCTGTTCACCATCAACATTGCGTGCAGCAGCAACCACAGCCTCCCAGACACTGTTCAGAGAGGTGTACTGTTTTCCCTCCTTGTAAATCTCACATTTGATGATGGACCACAGGTTCTCAATGGGGTGCAGATCAGGTGAACAAGGAGGCCATGTCATTAGATTTTCTTCTTTTATACCCTTTCTTGCCAGCCACGCTGTGGAGTACTTGGACGCGTGTGATGGAGCATTGTCCTGCATGAAAATCATGTTTTTCTTGAAGGATGCAGACTTCTTCCTGTGCCACTGCTTGAAGAAGGTGTCTTCCAGAAACTGGCAGTAGGACTGGGAGTTGAGCTTGACTCCATCCTCAACCCGAAAAGGCCCCACAAGCTCATCTTTGATGATACCAGCCCAAACCAGTACTCCACCTCCACCTTGTTGGCGTCTGAGTCGGACTGGAGCTCTCTGCCCTTTACCAATCCATCCATCTGGCCCATCAAGACTCACTCTCATTTCATCAGTCCATAAAACCTTAGAAAAATCAGTCTTGAGATATTTCTTGGCCCAGTCTTGATGTTTCAGCTTGTGTGTCTTGTTCAGTGGTGGTCATCTTTCAGCCTTTCTTACCTTGGCCATGTCTCTGAGTATTGCACACCTTGTGCTTTTGGGCACTCCAGTGATGTTGCAGCTCTGAAATATGGCCAAACTGGTGGCAAGTGGCATCTTGGCAGCTGCACGCTTGACTTTTCTCAGTTCATGGGCAGTTATTTTGCGCCTTGGTTTCTCCACACGCTTCTTGCGACCCTGTTGACTATTTTGAATGAAACGCTTGATTGTTCGATGATCACGCTTCAGAAGCTTTGCAATTTTAAGAGTGCTGCATCCCTCTGCAAGATATCTCACTATTTTTGACTTTTTCTGAGCCTGTCAAGTCCTTCTTTTGACCATTTTGCCAAAGGAAAGGAAGTTGATAATAATAATGCACACCTGATATAGGGTGTTGATGTCATTAGACCACACCCCTTCTCATTACAGAGATGCACATCACCTAATATGCTTAATTGGTAGTAGGCTTTCGAGCCTATACAGCTTGGAGTAAGACAACATGCATAAAGCGGATGATGTGGTCAAAATACTCATTTGCCTAATAATTCTGCACTCCCTGTATATACACACATATATATGTATATATACACACACATATATATATATACACACATATATATGTATATATACACACACATATATGTATACACACACATATATGTATATATACACATATATACGTATATACACACATATGTATATATACACATATATACGTATATACACACATATATACACACATATATACACATATATACACATATATACACATATATATGTATATATACACATATATACACATATATATGTATATATACACATATATACACATATATATGTATATATACACATATATATGTATATATACACATATATATGTATATATACACATATATATGTATATATACACATATATATGTATATATACACATATATATGTATATATACACATATATATGTATATATACACATATATATGTATATATACACATATATATGTATATATACACATATATATGTATATATACACATATATATATATATATAAAAACAAAACAATGAGTAAGCGCTAAATAATACAATATGGCAGCAACCCTAAAGGGAGTCCCTCAAAGAACCCTTAGAGATAACACAGAGAAGACAAATACAAGGTAAGGGCTGCGCCTGATAAAAAGTTAAATAGAATCGTCCAGATAAAATAAAAAGAGAAAGTCTTATCTCACAACGTCTGATAAAAACGTGTAATACGGTGGTGTTCAATCCGGAACACTTATCCTTATAGGATTCTTCCTTGTGTCTTCAGCTCGTATATGAAAAACAAAGGAATATATAGGAAGCCAGATAGTGTAGTATGTTAGGTAATAAATGGGATAAAAATGTAGAAATCTCGAATGCAAACTCACATTTGGAGGAGCTAGAACCCGCTCTGGTATAGCAAGCGTACAGCGATTTTGATCCTCGCTTATGGGATATGGAGTAGATAATCTTCGTCTGTAGGATGTATCCTCGATCCGAAATAAGATGGTCACTCGGGTAGAGAGAAACAACCAATAGTGCACACTGAGTAAAAACTTTGAATAAAATAATAAGGTAAAATGGATACTCACAAGATAGGAGCAGGTCACCTGCTCCTATTTAATAGCGCTGGTGGTATAATCCCCACCTAGGATTGCTTGGAGTCCGATTAATAAAATGCCAGGTAAAAAAGTGGATAAGTGTATATAGAAAGATAAATTGTACAATTAAAAGTAACAAAATATACTTTAATATTAAAATACACAAATATTATAACCATAAAATATAGAACAAAATATATATGGATATTAGAGATCCTTTCCCATTATTTGGCAATGTGTGTGGACCACCAGTAGCATTATTTGATTTTTAAATTATTTTATGTGATAATTTTAGTCTGTATATGTATAGCGGTACGTTATTATTGCACATTAATAGCAATTATAATTGTATATAGGAGCCACTTATGAATTCACTAAATTATTTGGCACAATGTTTTGTCACTTTAAAAGTTTAAATACTTTTATTATCTAATTCTGCACTTTTGCCACCATGCACTTTGTTTGCACATAAGCACTTTCTATATTGCAGTGATTTAGAGGAACAATATGGTTACACACACAGATTGCTATACAGCATAACACAAAAATCATTGCTTCACGTATTTATTTACTACTAGAGTACACTAGGCATTGCAGCACTGGTAGTTTCTTATGTTTATCATAATATGTAGCACTGCTCTATTTATCATTCATCTGCACTTTAACTGGGTCGTTTTCTCGGCAATGGGTTGCCATGGTGACGGTTTGATACACTTCCGCATTTCAGCACTAACGGAAGCGTCATGACGTGATGACGTCACGTAAGGGGGCGGGCACTATCTCGCACAGGCGCAGTGTAACGGCCAGAACGCCGAACTTCACCAAGAGTACACCTGGGGTGAGTTATCACACTTATTTCAATAATTGTATCCCTATATAAGTAAAATGTTGTCTGATGATTTTTTAATCCTGATGAAAGTCCACAAGAGGGACTGAAACGTCGATTTTATGGATATGGAATAAAAGCTATATTTTAAACTGAATATTCCGTGAGTGCAGCCATCTATTATTGGATTTATGGATACTTGGCCCTGGTAATGCACCCGGTTTGGACTCATTAAGCAAGGTCAGCTTGTGTGCAAGGTACAATTTTTATATTTTTTGTATATCCAGGAGTGTGGGCTATTCACTCCAACCTATGCACCAGCCACTTTATAAACTATTAGCAGTTTCTAGCTATAGTTTTAAAGCAACACTGAGACTAGTGCCACTGTAGCACAACCTTTGCAATTTATTGTAATATTTTTTTCATTATGGATGATTTTTTAGAGCAAGCAGGGGCATACTGCACTGAGGCGGAAACTTTATATTTTTCTAAGGAAGAAGCTGATACTATTTCATGGCAGCAGACAAGTACGGATCTACCCCACAACCTGACAGTAAAAGATGTCTACTTTAAACTCCTACGTTTATATAGGAAACAAATAGATCTAGACCTGCACGGCACTTTTTTGTCTGATTATTTCAAATCAAAGAGGATCCCAAGAGGATTCAGGATACATAATATCCCTACAATTGGACGGGCGAAGGCAGCGGTCTGTAAAGATTGGACTCACGTCCTCAATAAGGCATCGTTTGATTTAATGCTCATTATCATCAAGGACGTCAGAACAGACCTTACTGAAACTAATCAGAAAATTACTGCACTTGAAACAGAACATGCCTTGCTGTTAACAACACCAGAGGGTATTAAGGCAGTACAAAAATTGAAAGAAGAGAGTTTAAGGTACAAAACAGAACTAATACATTTTAAAAAACAGAAATTTGAAAAGGTGACCCAGGACTATCTTGATCACAGAGTATATGGATGGTTGACAGGGAGATCCAATACTCAGAGACCCAGGAGAATACGTAAGAGAATACAACGGCCTCCAATACCCACCATAGATATCACTTCAGGTGAGTCTGCTTCAGACACCGATAATCAAAATTCGAGTCAAGGAAATGCAACACCTTTTTTAGATGCTGGGGAAAGTGGAGCGGTGACGAGAAGCCGAGACAGAGGAAACACAGAACAAGGACAAGGAGGGGACACAAAGGGAAGAAAGTACATACAGGGGAAACCGCCACGCAGGAGATAATCCCCATATTTAATTTGTCACATAGATCTCTAGATGTAGCAGAAATAGACCTCCTTAGTAGGGGTCTATCGTTTGTGCCGACATCAAGAATGGATTCCTTTCAATGGAAAATTGAATTGCATAAATTTGGTAGAGCTATGAGACTTAAGGAATTCTTCACCAACCCACTTGAAACCACTGGACAAAGTACGGATAGAACAGGAGAATCCTTCCGTGTGAAATCCACCTTTGATCCTCTGTCACACAAAGCTTCTATTAAATCATTTTTATCAGTAATGAACAAAGATGCAGTGGAACATATGCAGCAAGATTACAAAAAGAAACAAAACATAACGAAACAACAAAGGAAAGTCATCAAAAGTCTGGCTGAAGACCCTACAATCATAATAAGGTCAGCAGACAAGGGGGGAGGCATTGTGATAATGGACTATTCCTATTATGCCACAGAGTTGAAAGCACAATTGTCCGACCGCAATACCTATATACCACTGGAGAAGGACCCCACGAGGGATATCCAGAATAAAATTGATGACGTCCTTAATATGGGCCTGATGGCAGGCTATATTGATCTAAAACTGCAACAGTTCCTTGCTAAACAACACCCACGAACACCTATAATATACACTATCCCCAAGATCCACAAGGATGCCAACCGACCACCAGGACGCCCAATAGTTTCAGCAATTGGAGGCGTCCTAGAGCCTATTGCTAAGTGGTTGGATTACCTCTTCCAAGATCCAGTTAGACAATTACACACCTGCATCAAAGACACGCCAACCCTCATCTCTAAGATTAAAGAAATACAGTACAATGAACACAAACCTGTATTAATAACCATGGATGTACAAAGTTTGTATACAATAATACCGCATGAAGATGGCGTGGAAGCCATGCGGCAGGTGTTGCTAAGATCCACAGCATACAAAGGTCCACCGGTCGAGTTCGTATTGGAACTCCTGATGCTTATACTTCAAAACAATTATTTCAGATTTGAAGAATCATGGTACCTTCAGATAGCTGGCACGTCCATGGGGTCAGCAATGGCACCCATGTACGCGAACGCATATATGTTCATCTATGAAGAAAAACTAATATTGGAGCAATATAACAACAAAATTATATCATACTACAGGTTTATTGATGACCTGTTCATTATCTGGAGAAAATCAACTGAGGAGGCGCAGGAAATGGTCCAGGAGCTGAACCATTTACCATCACCAGTCAGGTTCACGGCAGAAATCAGTACGGAAGAGGTACACTATTTGGATCTGCGGATAGAGGTGGGAGAAACCAACCTTCATTACTCATTGTATACTAAGCCCACCGACAGGAACACAATGCTACACTATCATAGCGCACACCCTAAAGCATTGAGAGACTCATTACCAAAGGCACAATTCCTAAGAGTCATCAGGAACAACTCGGATATGGTGACTATGGAGAGACAGATTACAGAGATGCGAATCAAGTTCTTACAAAGAGGCTATGACAGCCAGATTCTGGATAGAGCGCTTCAAGAAGCACAGAGTGCACGCGCCACAGAGAACAGGAACAAATCTACTGGACTCGTTTTTCCTATGTTATACCAACCAGCATCCCCGCAAGTAGCAGCATCAGTCAAAAAGAACTGGAAGATACTTATGAGTGATGAAACACTCCCAAAAGTATTCAAACAAGCTCCGATGATCTGCTTCAGAAGAAATAGAAATTTAAGTGACCTCATTGTCCACACAGATCCGGTCAGAAGCTATCGAGCCATATCTAAAGAACAAATAAGGGGGTCTGTTAGATGCCTGGGATGCGTCACATGCAGCCACATGATCCCGGCGAAGAAGTTCAACAATCCACACAATAATAAAGTGTACACCATCAAATTCACAATAACGTGTAAGACAACACACGTGATATATAAATTGAATTGCCCGTGTGGACTTTGCTACGTGGGAAAAACTGAGACGGCTGTGTGTGAGCGGATCCGGGGACACAGGTCCAGCATAAGGTTGGCTTACAGAGATGGTCAATCAGATAAGCCAGTGGCCAGACACTTTCTGGAACGTGGACACCCTTTAACCGCACTTAAATTTGTGGCTATTGACCACATCCCGTTATCAAGAAGAGGGGGCGATAGAGGGAAGGTACTACTTAATAGGGAGGCATACTGGATACACGAGTTGGACACTGTTTCTCCCAAGGGACTAAATGAGTCATTATCATTACACTCGTTTTTGTAAAATATGTGATCTGCGTTAGCCCCTGTATGCACAGTATATGAGGATGAACTATGCTAAATGTATGTGCTCTAATATTTTAGTATTCTGGTTATCCACACAATAGCTAATAATGGAGACTAAGCAACAATCAATGACGTATAGGAAGGGTATGCACAACTATTTGGTGCATATACACATATGTGAGTAATAGAACAAAATATATATGGATATTAGAGATCCTTTCCCATTATTTGGCAATGTGTGTGGACCACCAGTAGCATTATTTGATTTTTAAATTATTTTATGTGATAATTTTAGTCTGTATATGTATAGCGGTACGTTATTATTGCACATTAATAGCAATTATAATTGTATATAGGAGCCACTTATGAATTCACTAAATTATTTGGCACAATGTTTTGTCACTTTAAAAGTTTAAATACTTTTATTATCTAATTCTGCACTTTTGCCACCATGCACTTTGTTTGCACATAAGCACTTTCTATATTGCAGTGATTTAGAGGAACAATATGGTTACACACACAGATTGCTATACAGCATAACACTAAATCATTGCTTCACGTATTAGTACACTAGGCATTGCAGCACTGGTAGTTTCTTATGTTTATCATAATATGTAGCACTGCTCTATTTATCATTCATCTGCACTTTAACTGGGTCGTTTTCTCGGCAATGGGTTGCCATGGTGACGGTTTGATACACTTCCGCATTTCAGCACTAACGGAAGCGTCATGGC